>NW_027272754.1:0-110379 GCF_040938485.1 Diadema antillarum
TGTGAAGCTACGCTGAAGTGACTCAATTTTCTATTTATGCATTTGTCAGGAATGCCAGGCATTTGTTATATAACTACATGTGACAGCTTTACAAGACAGATGTCACTGACTAAATGGTTTATATAACACTCTTCTGCAGCTGTAAATATAATGAGTTAATGCAGGAGGATACAAACATGCAACCTGCTATGTTTTTAAGGACAAATGTTTTACCGTACAGGTGTTATTAGCTGCAAATGTATTGTAGCTGAGATGTATTGGGATTTAATGTTGTAGTTTCATGAAGGTGCCAGACTTGGACCCCATTTACAGTGCAGGGCTTGGCTGAGCCCGAGCTGAGCCCAGGCTGAGCATGGCCTCAATTGCCACTCACTGTGAACGGGGTCTGAGACTGATTTAGCACTCATGTTTTTTTACTGGTTCCTTTTATCAGTAACATCAAGAAATCTCCATTAATACTCCATTCTCCATTAGTCTATTCAGAATTGGGTTATCACAGTGCACGAATTGTGAAGCTGGGGTGTGTTTGTAGGCATGATTATCATATTTAATTACAACACAAGGTGCATCAAAATCAAGGTTTCCAGATCCCAAAATTGCAGTGTGCTCATTCATATGGGATTGGTAAAATGAATCTAGTGATTTTTTAAAGGAATGTTGATTTTTATTGAGGTTGATATGCTGATGTATCAAACATCCTTTGCTGTGATCAATGTATCAAAGCTTGTAATGAAAGATGTGTGCCATTAAATACATAATTTATCTATAGAGGGAGAGAGTTCTAGTTCCCAGTCATGTTTTGTATTGTGTCATACATCATCACAACAGCATCAACAGATCATATCTCAGCAAGAATATGTCCTTCATTTCAAATCGATCATATGAAATATCTATATCTATGCTTCTGGAGAACGATTCCTGTTTTTTCTTTTCTGTCTCTGTATCTTGTTCACTCTCTCTCTCTCTCTCTCTCTCTCTCTCTCTCTCTGGCTGACACACCATACATTATCTTTATCTTTCTATAGGGAATTCAAAACCTCATGGTTTTTCTTTTTTCTTTGTCTATTGATATCACATCACTTTTCCTTGCTAGATGCTGTTTCATCATCAGTCAACCTTTGCATTACAGCTATACCTAAGCTCTCCTCCTTTCATATTTCTTCTAAAGGAGAATTCAAGCCCGGTTTCAGATCGACTGTTAGCAGAAATCAATTTTGTGTCATTAGGTCTAATTCATCCCTAGAAATATCCATAGGTTTCGTGCATTGCTCTTCTTTCACAAAAGAAAAAGATAAATGAATAGAAAAATAGACTAAAAGAAGTGAAGTGGGAGACAGAATGAGAGGTAACAGTACACAAACATTCTCTCCTTTTCATTTCCTTGGACCATTTCCAGGTCAGGTCTACTCAATGCCAAAATTACTTTCTATCCAATCTGACACAGTCACCTACTCACATCAATGTGGTGTATGTCAGATTTGATTGACCCAGTTCATATCAATGGCAGTCTTTGTGCACCCACCCACCACTCTGACCATGCCACTGTGCCCTCATTCTGTGGATGTGTCGTATACCAATTTCCAATTAACCCTCTGCATTGTGTGTTCGTGTGTGTGTTTGTGTGAGAGGATAGGTCTGGAAAAAGATCACATTTACAGTTTTTATTTCCTTTATAAATCTGTAAACTTGAGTGGGTGTTAACATCCCACTTTACCTGACCCCTTTTCCCCCTAAATTCATTTATTCATGGTGTCAAACACCACCCTGAAATGTTAGTAGCCCTGATAGCAAAGATATGCCATCAAATCTTTTCGGACTGTATCTGATTACTCCAGTGTATGATATTGTAGCTCACACGAAAGGTAGATGACTCTTTACGCCCAGTCAAAATAATCCAGGACAAGTCTGCATTGCACAACCAACAGATGTTTGAGGAAATGGGTCGCAGAGGGGGGTCACATGTATTACGTCTGACATGAAACTGTGAAGGTGCTTGGTACATCATGTACAGTAGGTTCAAGTGTGTTTCCATGTTCATATTCTAAGTACAAAGTGCGCATGTATGTGTATGGTGATATTTATTCTCACAAAAGTCACAAAAAGGGTTTCTTTTTTGTTGTTGTTGAATGCAATATATGAATATGGACATGTAAAAAACAGATGGCTTTTATTGCCAATGATATGATGTGAAATGATTGCTAGACCTATGTTGAGTAGGTATATTGTATAAGGTTGAGGTTTGCATTCTGATTAAGTCATGAAAGTCAAATTCCTTTCAGTTACAGTGAAACCCAAAAGAAAGAATGACAAAAAACTTAACTGATATATCCATACTATTGCACAATTTCTTTAACCTGTTGAGGACGGACTGATTTTGCTACAACACACATTTTCCATAGACACCTACCAGAGTACACTCGGGACTCATCCTCAATGGGTAAACCAAGCTGTAAAAAAAAAATGAAGAGATAATATATGGTAGAATGGCCTGAGGATGATATAATTAGGAAAACATGATGTCCACTTGTACAAGTACACTTCTAGCTGTCTCTAGTATTGAACAACTAACAGATTTTATAAAAGCATTTAATATCTTTTGAGGTAGTTGGAAACAATTTCATATTGTTTCCACTGCCATACTTTTAACTGCACCCTAATTAAAAATGTGGACACATGTGATCAAGCAATTCTGTTCCATTCAGGTGTGCATAATCATGCTATTTTCCAACCCACAGCTATGATGCAAAACATATATTAGCATTACTGCCAAGGTAAAGTGACATGCACGTTTCTGAATAGTGGACTGATATCGGGAGAATCTGTGATATCCTTGTGGTATATCATATCACGCTTGTTTACGATATTTGGAAATGAAAATGATTTGCATTAATTTTTGTTCTATGAAGTATAGGCCTAAATCCCAACATACATTTAGGTCCACATTGTATCTAATGTACATTGCATATCTGGTGGTATGGTAGAGCACTATGCCAAAGGTATTATCTGGAAAAACAAAACAAAACAAAAACATTGAGTTAGTCATGCTTATATTACTGTGTGTTTAATCTACTGCATATTATTGCACCAAGATATCAGAATCATATCATGACTTATCAATGTTGAAACAGCTGCATAATCATTAAATTTAGACAAATGAAATGCAGATAAGTAGGCAACATGAACACATGAACATGAACATACATGAAAAAAAAAAGACTGCTGTGCATTTCATTTATAGAATGAGTTTGTTGTGATAGCATGACACAACATTGTGGCACAGCATCTCAAACTACTCCTCTGACTATAATGGGGTCAAGAGTACTTCAGTTTACATCCTGATATAAATAGTGAAACGAAAATATTGTTTTCCATGAAGCGTGCCTGCAGTGATATGGATGATAAATGAAAACACAAAAGCAAGATGATATGTGAAGTGCTTTTATTTTTAAGTCTATCCTCATCTGCAGGTACTGACTCTCATTTCCCATAGAGTGAAATCAATGTTTAACCCGTCCAAAACATTTGCTTACTTCACAAGCAAACATGGCTCTTTATGGCATCAGATCTTATCCAGGATTTACTGGAAATACAGCACCAAATGTCTTAATGATGAATGAATATTGATTTGCTGTCCTGTAGCCAGGCATTTTAACAAAAAAAAAAAAAAAAATTGCTCTAGATCTTTAAGAAATTCCTCTCAGGAATATGAATGAATTCTTACAAGCTGTCATTTTGTTTGATAGAGTTTTGGTCATTTTACTATTATATGAGCATTTGAAATTGAAGATTTCATTCATTTTGAAGGACCTGCTGATATGTTGGCAGTGAAAGTGCCTTTAGCGATTATTTCAGCTTTTCTCTTTTCAATGACTTGTTGCAGTATTGTGTGGCATGTCTGCAAAATAGGTCACTCTCGAAGGAAAGAAACCCCCTTTTAGGCGACTGGAAAAGGTCAGAGTTTGTTCCAGCAGGTCTTTTCCACATACACCGTCTAACTGGAGATATTTTGGGCATGGTCTTTAATGGGCTGAGTTCAAAGTTTTTAACGAGTAATTCACAAAATAATCCCACTGGGCAGCTGTTTGTCTGGCCCAGGAAGGGTTAACCACACTCACAGGCAGGGGGAAATGTGAGAATATGCCCGAAGACAATAATTGCAAGTGAAATCACACCGGGTGTTTTTCAAGCAGGTCCTCTTGCTCTATTGCATTATGAGTCAGGCTTCCTCCTGACTGGGGGGAAGAAAGGCAAATAAGTCAAGTCACAGGAATGATATTGGCAATTTCATTTTTTTGAAGGGATCTTCACAGTCACTGTATGAAACACAGCAAATGTATTAAAAGATGTCTGACATTTTAATAGGGGGGTGGGTGGGGAGGTGTTGGAACATTGTCAGTAGACATCTACTTGAATGTCGCAATCCATTGGGAAAGACTTTGTAACAACCATTTTTTGCTGATATTAACCCACTGAAGACTAGTCCTGTGTACACTTGGGCAGGAGTCCTTGGGATATGTGCTATAGCAAAATCAGCCCATTCTCAACGGCTTGACCAATGCTCAGACTATGATGATGTATGGATTTGATTTAGGTTAGTGGAAGGATAGACATTGTTTAGAATAGCACTCTTGACTATATAATCAGTGTTATGTATTTTTTTTTTTATCTTTGTTCTGTTCTTTCGCAAGTGAATCTTATAACTTTTATACTTTTGCACTGTAGCCAACACAATCCCAGATAGAGATTCTTTATTTCTGCTCTCACACCATAGCGATTTAAATGGGTATCTACATCTGCTTAGTTTTAGTTTTACTCATTTCTAGCACATCAGATCTGGGGCTCAGGAGGTTTTTAGTGACTTGCTTGCAGAGTACCATTTGCTTTCTCTGTTCTACCCCCCCCCCCCCCAAAAAAAAAAAAAAATCACTATACAGGCAAATCTCATCATCAAGAATTTAGTTCAATCTTTGTCATAATGAAACAATAGTTTTTGCCTTATCACCCTTCTAGGCTGCTGAATGATATTCTTTTCTTTCTTGTTTTTTTCAAATATTTTGGTTTCCCTTAAGTTGAAATGCAATGTCTACTTCACGAATAAAAACAAACTACAAAGACTAACAACTCTTTCACATAAAAATAAAATATATCTTAGGACACCCATATGAAGTAGAGAGAAATAAGCACCCACATGCAGATGATTAGGTACATTTATTATGAAGAATCTGGTTTTAGAATTTAAGTCTGACAGGTTTAACTTGTTGTTGCTGCTGTTTAAAGACTTTGCTATGTCTTCTGATCAAGCAACCAAAGTATGGCATCTGTGAATGTTTTGTTTCTCAATATTCCTGTCTGGTTGCCCCAGGCGACTGAGCGTCCATCATTTCCAGGATTTTAAGCTCTACCTAACATAACATCCAAGCAGAAATTGGAAAGGGGGGTGCCCTCTTTTCGAGCTCACCTGACATTTATAGGTTAAGGGAGCTGACAGGAGAAGCCTGCTTATTAGTCACTGCCACACATTGCTTTTAATCTTAGCTCTTGTTTCCCCCTCCTCAGTTAGCTGGCATAAACACATAATTTCTTATGGTATAGCACTGAATAATGAATGAACTTTAGGTTAGCATTTTCAGTTAAAGGTATTTTTTATTTCTTTTCATTATTTATTGATTTTGATGTGATAAATCCCTGATCACCCTACAAGGCATGCTAATATTCATTACCATGTGATTTGAGTACCTGATGTTGCAATATGTTCTGTGTTTTAATGGGCTGAAGATCAAAGAGTATGAGATAAAGTTCAAATTCTAAATGCGGATGTAAACCAAAGAAAGTATTCTAAATTAGTTTGCAGACTTTATGTCCGTAATGCCCAGTTATTGTATATCAGGAAACAAATTCTCAATATATATCTGTTCAAAATATCATGTAAGTCAAGTGTAAGTGAAAGGTCTTATTCTAAGAGTTTGCTGTAATACAGACTATCAGACTTAGTACATGGGTATGGTGAGATTTGGTATAATACACAAACAGATGATGTCTAGTATGTCACATTCAAATCAAATTCAGTTTATATTCAATTCAATTTCAGTTTTATCGTAAATAATTAAGAAGCATAATAGTGAGTTTGCAGACTTAAATTACCATGTGTACAGAGAGAATGATTACAGAAACTAAACAAATGTATAACCCAGATAAAAAAACAAAACAAACAAGCAAAAAAAAAAAACAACAACAACAACAACAAAAGAAACGGGTTGTCATGATGATAGCATATTGCTGTACATCACTTTTGAACAATGCATGTATGGACACAAGAGGAGATACAATCAAGTGCAGCATAGTATGTAGAGGCATATCAAACCGGAAGCTATGAATTTGTTGAATTCCATCTGTATTCTCAAGTTACATTATGATATCATGTGATTTCCTATATGATGTTAAAGTCCAAAATGAGTTTTTCCTGCTTAGCTGCTTTGTTTTGTAATAATGGCGGCACTGATATTCACAATAGTCTGTTAAGTCAAAAAATTGATAGGCCTATTATACTTTATTTTGTTGCAGTCCTTCAAGGCCTCGCAGAAATGCCTTTCCTCGGCCTGTAAGATGTCTCACGCACACAGAGTGATGAAAAAAAAAAGGTCTTGACCCATGCATGCATCACAAATTAAGTATATCTGCATGCGATCCTTTTTGACAATCCTTTAAATATATATATTGATTATAGGCATGCCCATATCTCGATACTGATGATGCAGAACGAATCGAAGTTCGCTAAACAAAGCATTCACATATAAGAACGGGCGGTTAATTGGCTTAGTCGGTATATAACGCACTTGCCTCCACATCCGAAGGACCCGAGTTCGATTCCCACGTAGTCTAGGCAAAGTTGTGTGTGATCAGACCGTCGCGGCGAGTAACAGAGGCAGAACGCCGTTCATTGAATAGGACATAAAACGGAAGTCCTGTTTGTGGAAGAGTAGCAACTCATACATGTAAAATATCCCTCCTCATTTATTTACAATTCATTGCAATTTGGCAGTATTGCCCCTTGGCCTATACTATCAGATGGTCTAGGCCTTTACCTCCCAGTTCGCCGAACACCACTATACGGCTAAACTTATTTGTCTAACTCCCGTGTGGTCCAATTCTCATGTAGTGTCTTGGTTTAAAGCCCAGTTTGGCTAAATATCGATTTAAATAGGCCCTACTATAATGGCCAGATGGTCTAATTACATTGTTCTCTCCTTGGACCTTTTCCCATTTTGTCTAATAAGCTGTGGGTATGATATCAGGCCCTATTAGACGAAATGGGCATAGCCCATCATCTGAAAGTAGACCAACTGGTAATGAGTCCTTTTGAAGCGCCATGAGCACCGAATGGTGGACCTGTGCGCTATACATGTAGCCACTATTATTATTATCATTATAAAAAGTGGAATAAATGGTAAATGGACTGGTTGTAGACGAAACGGGATTAGACCATGTGGATTTGAGACCGTAATGGCGACTGGACGAAGTAGGATTAGACCAAGTGACATAGATCACCATTATTCTGTCAGGGTGCATTACTCAGTAAAGTGATGCCGCCTTGAAGTGAAGCGAACATCCATCCTGATCGATACAGCTGGACCCTGGATGTACAGGACTAGCAAATGCAGCGGCATATTATTAATATATTATATATTAAACTTATCAGATGGAAAATGAAACAAATAAACGAAAAAAAAATTACACAACTTGTAAGCGAGAGTTCAACGAGGTGGACTATGAATAAGCCAGTTCGGGGTTCCACTTGGATATGGTGGTCATTATCGTACCCAACAGGACATTCGGATGTTGATTTTTAAATTCAGTGAGATAGCATAATCATCTCGTTGTGATCCCCTGAAGTAGGAACCTATAATGTTTCAAGTAATTCTTATACATGTTGATTGCCACTGAAATGCATTTGTCAATTGAACATTCCAGGGCTGGATCCAGGAATTCCGTAAATGGGGAAGGGGGGGGGGGCGCAAACAATATTTCTGGTTCTACCTCTGGGTTTCATCTCACATTTTTCTTTTTATTTCGTATGTTTTAACAACAAATAAAGACTTATGGGCGCGCCCGGTGCGCCCCCCCCCCCCCCCCCCGGATCCGCCACTGCATCCAATGCGAAATGATTAGGGCTAAAAAGATGCTCTCCACGATGTAGGCCTATGTTGACAGACCATGATTCACAATTCATCCTTGGTTTCAACTTGATGGATGAATTCCATAAATTGCCACATGGGGCATGCAGGGTTAGAATCATTACTGGCTATAATAAGCTCGGAAGCATGGACGCTTTTTTCGATGGGTCTTCTTGAAGATACCGTACAGCTTTTTGGGCCTACTTTCGACGACAACTCAGCAACGCGCGCACTCGAGCTCCCCGCGGGCCCGCCGCGATGCGACTACAGTTTTAGCCATGGTGGAGAAACCCCATGCGGTTTTTACATGAAGATTATGCCATGTCCATATGCATGATTTGACCGACAAATCTGTCTAATTCCACGAAAAACTTCACATTTATAATAATGACATTTGCTGGGTCAGTTTTTCGCTTTTGAAAAACTGACCCAGCAAATGTCATTATTATATGAGAAGTTTTTCGCGGAATTAGACAGACTTGTCGGTCAAATGCATGATGTGCCCTTCTTTTAACCTTAGTCTTGATGCCAATGATGGTTTCGCAGCTTGCTGTTGGGTGGAGAAAATGTTGCCCTTTCGGTGAGAGCTAATATAACATCACAACATCGACCGGTTGAGACCTGTTTAGATTCTGCCAGTTTTGTCATGATCATTTACCACGGTATCTCACCCCCTGGATAGAAATGACCTCCAGAGAAGAATCTGAGTCAGAATCTACAATTTCCGGTCCGGGAAGAAATTAATGTACCGGGCTGGTGTTCTCTGTTGCGGGTAGTGTAAGATTACCCTTGGTATTCGGAGGTCTGCCGGGACCCTGTGGACCTTTTTCTTACCATGCGCTCTGGCAAATGTTATCTGTTTACCAGATATGTGTGAGAAATGATTTACATGGCATCCAAAAATTCGCGTTCATCCAAAACTTTTGGCCTAGTCAGTCTCTTTGAGACCAGACAGTCTTTTCTGGGAATATTTTGAGATGTTTCCGACATTTTCAGTTGGAAAGACCTTTGTAAGGTGCAGGTTTTGACCATGCCACCAGCCTTTTAGTTCAATTCAATTTATTTCCATTATCATCAACAAAAATGATATATAAAAGTATACAGTATACATGTATCATTTCATGAAACTGAGCAATTTGACAGATCCTGAAATGTAATACTCTATAACAATAATATAACAATATAATAACAATCTGTAATTATATATATACAGATGATTTTATAGTCCTATGTGGAAAACATCGCACACTTTACAATAGAAAAGAAGAAATAATGAAGCAATGGAAAAAAAGTGGGTATACTATCACTCGAGAGAACAAAACAATAAAACCAACTATGCAAATAGCATAAACATCTGATTTTATGTAAATATGTTGCATTAAAGAATTTGAGATATTTTGATGCTAAAAGATAAAAAGTACAAGAACATATAAACACAGAATAACGTTATAATATTATTGTACGGACACTGACCATTAAGCCGTGTGTACTGAACGGAAATAAAGATAGAGTAGAAGAACATAAACACAGCACAACATGATGATGACTTATTCTTTTACGGACACTGTCCATTAAGCCGTGTGTATAACCACGAAAATATGGTGACAAAACTACACTACTTATAGTACACAGAAGTTGGCACGCAAAACAAAAAAGAAAGAAAGAAAAGAAATGCATGCATGAAGAAAAGACCAACATTGTAACAAGAAATAAAAACAAAATCATATTACAACATAACCAGGGACGAAGAGAAGAGAGGAAGAGGAGGAGGGGGAGCAGAGAAATAGGCGAGCGGTCTGTGAACGCGCCACTCCATCGTCAGGACAGGTGAAGGTGCAAAAATTGACACATAAAGAAATTGATAGCTAATGTACGCAGAGAACCAATATTTTCATATATATCTAAATTTGATGATTAAAATGTAAAAGAATCTTTTAAGCGGTTATCTAGGCTATTCCAAAATCTAGACCCATTGTAAACAAATGTATTTTGAGTATGTACAATTCAAGAAAAGAATCGGCTGTGATTCGTTCACTTCAATTGATATCAAAATAGCCACTAAATCAAAAAAAAAAAACACATTAATACTTTATAACTTATGTCTTGTACGTATGTATGTATATGTAACAACACCGGCTCCATTACGATTCCAGTCTTTTCTTATAATTGAATAATCTGATATTTTTATTTTACAATCATTAATGTCTTTGTCAAGCCTAGTCTCATTCAGAGTGCATATATGAACACCATTCTTAATCAGAAAACTTCCTAACTCATCAATATTTTTATCAAACTAACAATATTCAATTGCACACATGTTAGATCCTTTTCATCAAATACATAAAAATTCAACTTATGTGATATCTGTGTACTCTAGTGTAGGAGGGAGTTGATTTTCATGGTCGTGTAATTCACTGTTGACACTCTGCATTCTGCCATCTTTGTCAAGATCATTTACTACAGTATCTAACCCTCTATAGAAATGATCTCTAAAGAAGAATGTGAGTCAGAATCTACAATTTCCGGTCCAGGAAGAATGTACCGGGCTGGTCTTCTCTGTTGCGGGTATAGTGCAAGATTACCCTTGGTGTTCGGAGGTCTGCCGGAACCCTATGAACTTTCTTCTTGCCATCCATCTGCTTTTGTTATCTGTTTACCAGATATGTGTGAGAAATGATCTATATGGCATCCAAAAATTCGCGTTCATCCAAAGCTTTTGGCAGACTACTATGAAGTCTATTTGAGACAAGACAGCCTTTGCTGTGAATATTTTGAGATGTTTCCGACATTTTCATTGGGAAAGACCTCAGGAAGGTACGGATTTTGACCTTGCCACCAGCTTTTCAGTTAAATTCAATATATATCCATTATCATCAACAAAACTGATATATAAAAGTATACATGTATCATTCCATGAAACTGTGCAATTTGACAGATCCTGAAATATAATACTCTATAAAAATAATATAATGATGTAATAATAATCTGTAATTGTGTATACAGATAATTATGTAGGCCTATGTGGAAAACAACGCACACTTTACAATAGAAAAGAAGAAATAATGAAGCAATGGAAAAAGTGGGCATATGATCACTCGAGAGAACAAAATAAAGCCAACTATGCAAGTAACATTCATCTAATTTTATGTAAATATGTTGAATGAAACAAATTGAGATATATATGTATATTTGATGCTCAATGATAAAAAAGTATAAGAACATATAAACGCAGAATAACATTGTAATATTATTGCACGGACACTGACCATTAAGCCGTGTGTACCATGAAAATAAAGATAAAAGTACAAGAACATATAAACACAGAATACATTATAATATTCTTGCACGGACACTGTCCATTATTAGCCGTGTGTATAACCACGAAAATATGGTTACAAAACAACACTACTTATAATACACAGAAGTCGGCACATAAAACAAAGAGGTTTTTTGTCAATGTCTGATATGTATTACCCTAAGCAAGGATTCCATAATTCAAATATGGTAAGACATAGTACATGCACTAAACTTGAATAAAGTGTCATTAATGCACCTGAAGGAAGAAAATATGTCAACCTATCTATTACGCCTATCTATATCAACCCCTCAAATAATATTAACACTTCCACAAAGTTTCATTTTCGACACAAACACCTAAAATTTTATGGACGTAACGTCATCTAATAATGGAGTATTATCAAATGCAATATTCCTGGAAGTCTATCTAAATAGTTGCTCTCAATTTCCAATGACAATTTTATTTGCGCAAATCCGTAGTGAAACTTTCTGTAGTTCATTATTCACTGTTCTTATCAAAATACTAGCGTCAGGGTAAGCGTAAAAAGATTGAAGTCATCCACAAGTGATATGAATGACAGTGTATATATGAGGACCAAATGAAATTCATCAATGTGAATTATGAAAAGCAATGGGCCGAGCAAACATCCTTGAGGATCACCACCACCAATTGTGTACATTCTACTCGAGACAATTTTACATCATTCATTTTTGCATCACAAAATTCGAATTCTGAAATCTTGTTCTTTTACTGTCAGAAGAGTACATAATATAAGTTGATTTTCAGTATTTACAATCAATTATCACGAAACCACTTGGCAATTTGAATAACTCATTCAAAATTTTTATCAACACATTTCAATCAAAATAAAACGTCAAAGTAGAATCATCAGCATATAAAATTAATTCACCCACACGTGCAATATTACATAATGTCACTGATAAACATAAAAAATAGCAATTTCCCTGATGTAGAACCCTGCTCACTCCGTAAAAATCACATAAAATATCTTTATGTAATGTATAAAAAAAAATTGTGTCCTACTATTCAAATAACTTCGGTACCACTTTAATGGAAAACCTCTAATACCATAATAATTAAGTTTTTTTTTTTTTTTTTGCACAATGTAAGTTTTTGAAGTTTAAAAAGTTTCTGCAATATATATTGCACGTTTACCCCATACAATATTACAATAACATGATAATTGTGATCAAATCATACTATTTTACAGATTTGCTGAAATTTTCAGTGATAATAGGACCTATATATTTTAGTTGATTCAGTATACTCTCATTATTCTTGATATTGAAAAAATATAATTGATATGATCTTTCTAACTTAAGTATTCATCGATAACACAAAAATGTAATACTTTTATCTCTTCCAGTCTCAATGTCATTAATTGTAATGCTTATTGAATTTTATCAATATTTACATTTCTATAACAAAAAAAAAATCGTGTAATATGTCTTTGTATAATTTATCTGTAGTTTGGTGCCTTAAAAACATAATTGCGCCCTTCCAGTTTAGTATGTAGAAGCTGATTAATCACTGCAACATCTTTTCTAGGTAAAACAGGCTGGTGTCATCAGCAAATAAAGTAACAGATATAACAAAATGACAGAATAACACTTGCATAATTGCAAATCCTTGATACACATTATAGTGGTCCAAGCTTTGAGCCTTGTGGAATATACCAACTAATATATCTCTAAATTGTGAATTAACATTATCTTTACAAACATATTAATTTGTTTTTTATTTTTTCCGTTATATTTTCACAGGAAGTGGTCCAAGCTTTGAGCCTTGTGGCATATACCAGCTACAGTGTCTCTAAATTGTGAATTAGCATTATCTTTACAAACATATTAATTTACTTTTTATTTATTACGTTGTATTTTCACACGAAATGAAAACAACAAAAGTGAAAATACTATACAGAAGCTAAAGTAAATTAAGTGTTTGAAATGCCCCATAGTGAGACAATTGAAGTGGTAAACATAGAGTTATGATATGATATCGGCCGGTTGAGACATGTTTCGTATAGCAGCTGCTCTCATACATAGCTGACTGTCGTATTTCCCCAAATATAGACGCCCATTCCAGTTTGTAAAGCCATCCCCAGCTAGTAGTGGACCCTTTACTTACGAGGACTTATAGCTCTGCCTGAGGGAAGGACTTGATATCACGATCCCGTTCACCCTGGCCCATATCATTACTTGATTAAGCATTAATTATAGTATCCTATATAAGCCTGTAAAATTCCTCAAAGTGAAGATTCACTTAATTTATCAAATTGTTGCTTGTAGATATTTGATACATATACACGTCCTCATTGCCCTATGATTGTTAAAGTGTTTTGAGAATTACTTTGTGTCTCTATATACGAGCTGCGTCTCAAGATGTAGAGACACACCTTTTGTGTGTGTGTGTGTGTGTGTGTGTGTGTGTGTGCTATTTCACAATTTTGTGAAAACACTTGTCACTGTTTACATTTTATCATAAAGACCTCCAATTTGGAAGCCCCTGCCTTGTCAACGTCCTAGGACTGAGCCCATTAAAAGGTCGTTATCTGCAATTAGCATGTCTATGTTCTTTTATTTGTTGTAAAATTTTCCGGTTTAAAAATGAAGTTATTATTTATACATGTATATAGACCTACCTAACAGTATATATATGTTTGTATGTGTGTGTTACCCCGTAAATCGAGTACAAACTTAATCTGATGCCACTGACACCACCTATATTGTTTTCAATGCAATATTCATCGTGATGGATATACAATGTACTATATGACAACTCATTCATTATGAAGTACAACATGTTTATTTAGATTTTGTCCTTTATAGAATATCTTCATAATCATGTATCCGTGATTGGTAATTAAGTGCGACCTTTTTCTTAATATCCCAACATTTCTTTCTTCGGCGTATTCATGGTACAGTATCTCTTTTATATTCATGACTTGATAACTTGAATGATTTCATCTATTTCTACTTTTAGTTATTGCAAATCCCCCTCCCCATATTATGCAGGATAACAACATTTTGTTTCAACTACCGTACAAGGTTGCCGTATGTGTGGATCTAAACGCTGTTACAACAAGAATGAAGGATTTCATAACGCGTTTTACTCTGCTTTTTTGTTTCAAAGTATGATGAGATTCATTTATATGTTATTATACTGTTTGGAAATTAGGAGGACATACAATGAAAATTTGAATCAGGGTTAGTTAATGCAGAATCATCTTTTATAGCGTGCCTTTAATACTAGCAATCTCTTTGCTCATCGAAAGACGATGGGATTCTTGAACCTTTAATATTGAGGTATTTGGTATATCTCTTGTTGCATGGAATGATGAGAGTTACCTATTCCTGTATCACTCGTAAATATTTGTTAAGAAGAAGGTTGAACTTACGGATAACGACACACGGAATAGTGTAAAAAACGATCTCGCGGCGTTGTTTGACAAACGCTATCGATGTTCGAAGAGATTTTCTGTACAGCCGGGACTGGAAAATGTGAGTTCCGGGTTGTTTGAAACGGATCTAACTACAGATATTGTGGCTTCTGGAATATCCGTAATGTAGATATACTCAAAACATTGTCACTTAAATAATCAAGGGTACAAGAATAGGGCTTCTGGCATATCCGTAATGTAAATATACTCAAACACTTCAACAATCAAGAGTATGCCAGAATAGTGGTCGAAATAATTTTGTATACAGAGCGTACTATAGAAATCATGCAATTTGTAAGACACACATGTTACTGTGGTCAGCAAACAAAAGATGATTGAAAAGAAAAATGTTAGTTGCTCCACCTAAGAGCGACTCACCTCAATCGTTAAGGGATTTTCCCTTCCCGAGGCCAGTTGTTTAAAAAGAAAAAGAAAAGGAAAGCTTAAGCTTCGTCTCAAGCTTGCTCTCTCTCTCTCTGTCTCTTTCTCTGTCTCTCCTTTCCTCTCTCCCTCTACCCATATATTTGTATTAACTCTTTATTGATTTTATTGATTCCATTGTGAAGCAGTTTTTTTTCCTTTTTTTTTTAAGTGACTCGGCATGCAGTTGAGTGTAAAACTAATTCGTCGCAGCACCAAGCATGTTTTCTCTCTCTTTTTGTTCTATTTTCTTTTTCAAATCGCCGGTAAAAAAGCCAGCATATTTCAATCTAGTTAGATCAATTTTGGTTTATTGCAAATAAAAAGGAGTATAACAGTAAGTCCGTATACTAATATTGCCATACATATAAAAATAAATGAAATATTACAACATATTACATTACTATCAAGGATCGCACTATCGATTTTAAAACTAAATACACATGTGGCAATATACATACATACAGTGTAGACGTACACATTAAACATGCATATAATTTTATGAAAGAAATAACGGTGAAACAAAATGAATTTCCACTGTTATGTGTATGTGATATTAAATTGTATCAGATATGGAATTATGTCAGCCCCCCACAAAATACCAGTATTCCATATATATATATAACACGAAAAATCAACAAATAAACTGGTAATGCATTTGTTTTTTTGTCAAAAAAGAATGAGTTTATTCGACTCAAATTTTCGATGGCCTCCACCTTCTTCAGGAATCGACAATGACGGTATACCAAAATTTGTTCAATTTGTGTTTTGGTACCGTCATTGTCGAGACTCCTGAAAAAGATGGAGGCCACCGAAAATTCGAGTCGAATAAACTCATTCTTTTTTGGTAAAAAAAAAATGCATTACCAGTTTATTTCTTGATTCTTCGTTATATTGGAGCCAATACGTACATTCTACACACACACACACACACACACACACACACACACACACACACACACACATGTAAACATATATATATATATATATATATATATATATTAACATTTTAAAAACATTACTAAAATATGATCCTTATCAATGAAATGATATATTTTGTTGGTTTCACATGTCTGTCTCATAAGTTTTCTTTTCATTTAAGATTTGTTCTATTCCACATTCAAATGCAACACGACGATATATATTAGACACTGCACAGGACATGATAAATACCACTGTGCAAAACAAAAGCAACATCCAAAGCAAACAGACGAGCATTAAGAATCAGCTCTGTTGTGCTGAGGTTCATAAAATGAGAGACAATGATAAAAAAAAATGAAAAGTGCTTGTTGAGAACACTTTTGAAAGATTTAAAAAGTTATATTACAATGATTTAGAGAATGAGAAAAAGAGGAAGATGAAGAGAAGGAAAAACAACACGGAAAAAAACACACACGAAAGGAGCCAAGCTCCGGCTGTGAATAATTAAACTGCATGTATTACATTATGACCTATGCGGTTACGTCATAATTGTCACAAGTAATTAAGATATGTAACTGGACCCTTTAATTTCATCTCTAATCGGTAGTGCAGTTCGGAGATATAAAGATGAGACAGATAAAAACCTAACAGTGTTTCCAGTTTGCGTTCAACTTTATATCTAATTTCCATCCGATCGCACATGGAAGTAGACTGATGAATTGCATTCCTTTGACAATGTGCAGCAACACTGACGTGACGTTGGAGATAATAAAGATATCATCAAGCTGGTAAAACGTATTTCCTGACTTGAATATGCCAAGGACCAATAAGTTATCATAAATGCGTTTGGATTATGGGGAAGGGGCACTTGAATTGCAGCTTTGTCAACATAACATGAATGCAAAACAAGAGTCATAAAGATACTCAAAAAACTTTTCCTTAATTAATATCAGAAAATAATGTCATGTTTATAAGGATGATCGACAAGTGCTTACACTGACGGGCCCATTGGCGTGAATAATTGTCGATTAAAATACAAGGACAACGATTGCGTTTACCCCAAATCTCGCAGTCTTCGATATGAATGCCATGGAATTACATCAAGCTCGAGAAAAAAACGCGAACACATCGAAAGGCGCCTTTTATACGCAAAACCACGCATGTATGGTACATCTTCTCCCGATTACGCAACGCCATGGGGGCTTCACAGCTTTACCAAGACGTGAAACTGTGAAAGCTTCACAGCTTTACCAAGACGTGAAACTGTGAAAGCTTCACAGCTTTACCAAGACGTGAAACTGTGAAACCCTTCATAGATTACCAAGACGAGTAGTGTGTCCCTCTTGGCATGTCTCCGTCCGGCCTCTACGAAACCGCAATCTACAACACAGGAGGAGAAATTTCTTAGAATTTGTGGAGAGAGAACAAGAGAGGGAGAGGGAGAGAGAGAAATCATCAGCCAATGCTGAAAAATGTGTAACAAAGTTTTTCTTGGGCAATATCTTAAAATGAGTCACGATGTGAAGATACATGCAGTGAAAATGTAATACACTGCCGACACACAAAGAAAAAAAAGTGATGTAAAAGATGAAAAAATTGCTCTTGATTTCAGGACACGTGTTTAAAAAACAAGAGGAAAAACAACAACGAATAAGTTCACCGATGTACAATTTCCCAAATATTGCAAACTAGCTAAAGAAGAATTTATGTCTCAGTTGATAGAAATTAGTCATTTCTGCAAAACTTTTCACTTTGCCTTGCAGTCTTTTTTTTTCTGTGTGATGAATATATCCGTAATCGCTGGCACCAAGCCGTCTTCTGGGTGGCATTTTATGAAGCATTTTGTCCGACAACTTTGTCTGACAAATTTGCTCTCAGCCAATGAGATGCAAGGATTTCTGTAGCTTTTAACAGTTCGTCAGACGAAATACCTGACAAAACGCTTCATGAAATGCCCCCCAGATCTTCAGATGTAGGTTAGGTTCCCCGAAGCAGGCGTTTTGCTTTTCCACCTCTGATCTGCGTTCCTTTTCGAATCCATGAATATCCCTTTTTACACATCATCAGTCATATCCTTTTCTTTTCAAACTTGCCACGAGAAAAAAAAAAGTTCGCATGAACATCATACACAGCTCATCCACGTGGTCTTTAATACACTTAGTGTGAATGTTTGTCTTGCGTCTGCATCTGTATACGTGTCTGTGCAAGTTTACGTGTGATACACAAACATGTCCATGATTGTTATCATGTGTGTGTATATAAAGTATTTTACTCAAAGAAAAACTTAACCTTGTCAATCATGACAATGACATGTTTTGGTCGATTCACTTGCTCTCATGAATGTGAGGAGATATAGAAATAGCTTCGCCGTTTTTTTATATTTCCGTTTCCTGCACCTATAACATTCCAAGCATGTTGATCTCTGTACATGGTATTGACGACACAATCAATGGAAATGATTCTACGAGGTCAGCTACGATCATGACTATGCAATATCCAACAATCAGAGCATACGCGCCGCCCATGTGAATACACCTTTGTACACCGTTCATGCAGGCACTATGCAATGCGTGTACTATGAACATGTGCTTAACATCCCTTCACGTGAAGACAGATGTCTATGTTTCAGAAAGTAAATATTGTGTCTTGGCCCTACAATAAATATATCTGACTGAATACTTTTATACAAGTGTGTCTGTATTATATATGAATATATCTTGAAGGAGGGTATCATAGTGGCAATTGATAGGCCTATGCATCTATTTCTCTTTTTTTATAATCATATAACACGTGTGTGTGTGTGTGTGTGTGTGTGTGTTAGCGTGTTTGTGTTTGTATGCGTGTCGGGCTTATTTAGATTTGGAGTATGGATAGATAGAGATGGAGAGAGAAAGATAGAGATTGGGAACTTCGCACCTTAAAAAAACAACAACCAAAATAATACACTAAGCAAAATGTTTCCAGTCAACAGCCATCGCAGAATAAAAAGGCGTGCATGGGTTAAGCTCATGGGTCTCTGACTACTTATTAACCAGTTGCATTCTCCCATCATTATTCTGTACTCGAGTGCAAAGAAGTATGAGGCATGCCACAGTCAGGTGGGGACGGTCATTTTCGAATCGTATGGCATTGTCGCCCTACCCAATCAGAACGCAGGTTTTCCCTGGGGAGCAAAATTACCCCCTCATACCTTCTATATCTCATATTAACTTTAGCAATTTAACATTAGTAATTTCTTTATGCAAGTTCCTGGTGTATGCTGGATTATGTATATTCCGTCACATATTATGTTCTCTGCTATAGGCTGCCAAATAAGAATATAATTTGTCCCCATAAACATTTCGTTTTATTTAACTTATAATTTCCATCAAAATGCAAGTGTATCAAACATGTAAACAACTCTTGACTTAGGCAGGTGAATCACCAGTGTTTTTGATCTACGAGTACATGCATCCAGCAGGTTAGCGCATAAAAAAATGTATTCAGAACCCCAAACTGACTAATTCTTGCTTCGAGAAAAATCAATTAACTGATTAAAATCGTTGATTAAAAACTCCCTGACATTTTGTAATAGGATTAGGTCGGCATTATGCACCTTATGAATATACACTATAAACTTCACGCGGGAAAAAAATGCTTGTTTATACATTGGATAGTCATAAAGGCTTTACGGATGGAGCTGAAAAAAAATGAATGCTTGTTGTTTGAACTGTAAAAGCAAATCAACAAATTCCTACCACAATTGAAACATGATAAAAAGAGGGTTTAAAGGTACAAAATATGTCCCCCTATAGGTCCTATTATTCTCTCTATCTTAAATGCTGATCACAGTTTTTTTTTTTCTTAATGACAGAACATCGTCAAGAGATTGAGAGAAATTGGAATATAGTAGGCGATTTTAGAGAGCACAATGTGACTTGACAGCAGCCTGCTTTACAGCCAGCAGACAGAATCGACTTCGTGTTTCTCTCACTAAGACATTTTGCTCTCGAGCGCGTCTGTGCACAGAACAATTTTTTTCACACGCCGTCGCCACTGCACATGAAAGGAACGGCACTCAAATCTCAACAGAATCGAGGCCTCGGAGAAATAACACATAAAGGCTTTCGAGCTTCCAACACTCGACTGAATGGGGCCTTTCACTCGCTACATAAAAAGGACAGGTAGACAATGCGACACACCCGCTATTGTTTAGGGCACTCGAAGTGCTTCCCTGGGACACGCTGTCTGCCGATAGCAACTGCACTGCCAAAACGTTTCATATTTGCCCGGAGCTACATCTCCTTGATGTTTGGAAAGAGCTCACAGTGAGTGGTTGGTTCAGTGGATAGAACCAAGGGATGTAGTTACGCACTTCTGTTTTACACACATGTCAAAGAGGATAAAGAGAGAGGGCGGAAAAGAGGGAGAGAAAGGGAAGGGAGTGGGGTAAGGGAGAAACAGCTTGAAGGGAGTCCGGGAGAGAAACACCTACAGATTAGGAAGAGATACTAAGTGCTGGGTACTGTTTGAAGTGTCTGACCAAACATTGTAAAGTCCATTGTACTATGTATTTTGCTCCCTCGTGTAATCGTTCTTTTGCCAAAGAACGTAAGGAAATGGAAGAACCATAGAAAGTGACAAACAAAACAGACACTTCATTAATTGGTGACACAATAAAGGAAACACAACAACAACAACGACGATGAGGGCGATGACGACAACAGCACAAATGAATCCCGATTAGTTACAGCCCAGGGCAAGTGTATCATGTGAAAGGCAGAGGTTTTTTTTTAGGTATAATGTGTCTAAATTTCTTTGGGTATGAAAGCTCTCACAAGACACGTGTTTAAAGTGCATCGACATTCTAACGTTCAAGTTGACTATACATGACGCCAAATCAAACGAAGAGAATGACAGACGTCACAAAAAAAAATGGAATGTCAAGTAAGTCCGTGTTGGGTCTTTGAGGTCAGTTTCACTTTTCTATCATGAAACAATAATATTTGATCACAACCATTTTTTTTCACCACAAAATGTGGTGATAGCGGCACCACCTATCATGTCTGCCATCGACTTACACATACAAATTTTTATTCATTTCTTTTGTTTTTGTTTTTCAGTGGTATCATGAAAAAAAAAAAAAATACCATGCTCCGGTATTGTAACACGCGATCAATATTGGCTTTTGGATTTGTTGAAGGGTGAAGGCTTCTGTAGTTGTTGCATTATCAAGCTACAAGGCATGACTTCAATCATATAGCCTATTGTTTACATCCCAGTGGAAGACCTGGATGTGAGGTAATGAAATCATTATCTGATTTTATTTGTATGATGTGGTTGCAATCGACCGGACTATCGATATACGTTGAAAACATATAAAAACAGGAAAATTCCTTTACTTTTTTTTTTGGGGGGGGGGATGTCTTCGTGCAACACCCAGATACCATGACGTTTGTTTGATTTATTCTATCATTGCCGAAGCCGACTCTGTATAACACAGAGTGGGCGTTGCCGCATCCAATACACCTCATACGCAGGAGACAGTCGTGGAAAACTGCGAACTCACTTAACAGGTATCGCGATCATGATTGTGAGACGCGATCGATATACATAGACTCAAATCGTCATTTCAGTGCTGTCCATCTGTAATGTTCGAAATCTTAAAGGGGCTTCTCCATTTACAGAAAGCATAATAATGTATAATATCCCTCGACACTATAATGTATACGAAGTCGACGAAGCCAAACGAGATCGGAAGCCATCTTATGCAAAGTATTGTCACCTCAAAATCACAGATCGAGGACTCTCTTCACAGTTAATAGATCGGCTCCCCGTACTTCATGAACAAGACTGTTATTCCTCTGCTGTTCTTTATTTCTACAAGACAAAATTGCTAGAATTCTCTGAGATTGTATACAGTAGCCTACCGAGGTTGTTGTATAGTGATGGATCTGTAAACCGTCTCAAGCCAGTCGGCGGTATACCAGAATGCGAATTTTATAGAAGAATAAGGATTACCTTTATTGAATGTCTATCTTGACTCTGCAGCATGCATATATACATATCAGTAAGCTACTTTTGGTAATGGAAGCTGTTGGGACATTTTGAGAGTGGAGAGGAGAAAAAAACAAATTATGGATAAATCGCCGTTATTTGATTTATCATTATACTTAGTTTCTAGTGGTACTGACAAACGTAGAGAGAATGCTTAAAGAGAAGAGTGCTTAATTGGCGGAACCAATGCACTTCTATCACGTCGCGACATTGATAATCTTGGTATTGTGCAATGAATAGAGATTCGAATTTGCAACCCACTGACATGGAGGCACCACCTGAAACAAAAAAAAAAACAAACCCAAACAAACACACATACACAAAAACACTGTTTTCCCCGAGCGTCGCGTCGGCTTTCTAAAAGCGCAATTTCTTTCCTGCGAAAGCGAAAATTTCTGTCTTTATATCATGGAATTAAAGACCGCGCCCGATCGTCGTTTGTTTCTACGGTGTCGTTCGCGTGTATTATGCACTCTTTTTCTTTTGTTGTTATCAAAATTGTCTTTGTTTATAGACATTGATGACACGTTGGACCCAGTCCCAGCTACGCCCTATATTATACTTAGTAGTTTGTAGATCATTATTTTTTCATTTAAAAAGGATTTCTTAAGCGTTTAAAAAATCACAATTGGATGTAATGTATGTTTTCTTATTTTTTCTCCTTCTTTGTGAAATCCCCTCTCAGAGTCACGTGATCCTTAATAATGCTGTGCCTGGTTGTGGATCAGACGAGTTTGTGTCCCTGGTCGGTAGCGCCATCAGGGAGACGAGTTCCTTGACGGTCATTGTTTATCCAGACGAAATCACGGATATGGTGAGTGCAGAGTACAAGCAGGGTGGTGCCCATCTCCCTACCTCTTGCTAACAGCCCTGGCGTAATTAGTACTCATATCTGGCGAGCGAAGAGAACCAGAATTTTCGCCTTGATAATTATTAACTCAATAGGGACACTAACATCGTGTCAGGGCCGTCGACAAGAAGCTACCCTCTCCCTGGAACAAGGCAGCAAACAGGGGCGCGTGTTGTATTATTAGTATCATGTATGTTTACACCTATATGTGAGTAGATTATGTTAATAAAAAGATAGATAGATGGATAGATAGATAGATATAGATAGATAGATAGATAGATAGATAGATAGATAGATAGATAGATAGCAGATAGATAGAAAACACATTCTTGTGGGTGTAATTGTATTACATCTCAAACGCGAGTGACTTTATCAATGTATTTTTGTGCATGACTGCAACTGTTTTTGATTTGTGTTTCTCTTCTTGATACGTGCCAAACATGGCACAAAATAATGAAACCGGAGAAAAATAACCTCGAAAACACTCCAAATAAATCAAATTTTTATGACTGTACGCGCCTAAGTTTTGCTTTGTTTTTTGTTTTGTCCGGGGGAGGGGCGGATCCCCTCCCCCTGTAGATGTTTTCGCTGGTACATAGTCAACGACAAGCATCGGGTCTTGATGTCTCGCGAATCTGAGACAAATTACCCTTCATTATACACCTGACATCGCTCGATCCGACCAGCGGATGGTAATAAAGAATTTTGAACTACACGACCGAAGACACTGAAAATTTGTTAATTCTCATGGTGTATATAGCGGCATTCCGCTGCTTGACAAGAAACATAATGACGTGTGAAACCGTCTCGTGCAATATCATCACACGTTACAGGATCCGCAACATCTGAACTCTCGCTGCAGGAAAACGCCCAGACACCAATTTTACACCGCCATGTTCTACAGGAAGAGAGGATGGGATGCACACATCATTAGATCCTATATACACGTTAGACTTGGTGTTCAGATTCAGATTCAGATTCACCACGCCCCTCTTCCTCCATGTCTGCGCTTTCATGATAACATTACCATGCTACCTCTGGATAGCGTCGTCTGATCAAACAACATTTATTCCTGCAAAAGGGCATCTCTGGTCATTGTTCGAGTACAAAGTCAAACAATCAAAGCAGTAAATATTTTTATTACAAAAAAAAAAAGTTCAAGAAATCAGAACATTTCAAATTCTACATGCTTTTGAGGAGCAGCGCAATATTGTCCCAAGTCGCATTAGGCTCATGCAAATCGAGTGGATGATTGAATTCGACGGCAATGTTGCGGCTGCAAAACTCTTTCATTATGCACAATACATCTAGGCCTATAGAAAATGAATTATTTTTATCCCATGATTCATTAAATTTTAGTTGAACTTAAAAGTCACAATGAGAACTCTGAAATTATTTGATGCAGAAAAACGTCTCCTTTGGCTGAAAAAAAAAAAAAACTGTAGATTTAGAGAACCAGGAGGTAAACGATGATCGTGCTCTGAAAGTTTCTTTTGAACTTAAGCTCATAATGTCTCTCAAGACAGCAAAGTCTGTTCATCTCGTATTAGCATCACAGTGTCCGGGCGTAATCCTATTGACTGTAATTGAGAAGGGGAAATGACTTTGACATAAGCACCTTTGTAAGACTGGAGCGTAACGCACCCCAAACCCCATCCCCTCCCAGCTCTGTGAATAACAGCATCACAAGGAGGGGTAAATGGAGGCGCTTACGAATAATAAACACATCTCCGTTACAATTAACCCTCTGATTAACATCACAATACATCTTAATCTACTCCTTGAGATGACTTCCTCTTGCTGTATGGGGTAAAATCAACGGGCTCTTCAGAAAGTATAAACTTAGTCAATTTAGGGAGGTAACGCTGCTTGATACAATCACTATACAAGGTAAACTTGGTCAGTGTTTGAATGCAGAAAGAAGAAAAAGGACAATACACGGAGATTTGTCATCTCAGGAAGCACGCTATTAAGCTTATAGGTGACATTCAAAAACTACGAACAGGGCTTAAGAAGTCATCAGAAATCCTCTTATAATGGGGGAGGCATTAGTTAGAGTACAGCAGAAAGTACGGAACTGTGTGAAGTGTTTTCATGGATACCAGCACTATCTTGACACCAATAAAACTCATTTATCTATACCTTTCCCCCCTAATAATTAATGACTGTGTTCACTGTAACTGCAAGAATCATTTTGTAATATTACGTGCATGTGTTAACGTCATTTGCGTAGCTCTAGAAATGTGAATGATAATGAGAGAATACAATACATAAGATATCAATTATTTAAACTCCATTTGCCATTCTTCATTATGATACTACTTATTTGTATTTAGAGTTCAGTTTGAATGATTATTCGTTTAAAATTAATTGATTTTTAATATCTTTAAGAAATATCAACTTATTGTAACAAGCCATCCGTTTGAGTAATCTGACAATAATGATGAGGATCACAACCACCATCCTTGACGGGTGAACTTAATACTCCTGCTAATGCAAAAAGATCCCCCTGTCGGATCGTTTAAAAGACTTCTTTTGTACTTTTGATTCTATTATGCTACCATGATGCTGTGGTGGGATGAAGGCCAAGACGACCTCATAATCCCGATTAGTTTTAATCATTGATCTTCAGTGGTCTTGTATAGTGATAGCATCGATGACACAGCTATGCAGGGAGGGCTACTTTATGAGAGAAAGGCTTCTGTTCTCTGAAACGAGCGCGCATTAATTGAATGCAGTAGATCCATAATCTATGTCCGGAAATTTGGCCTCATTTTCTCTATCACCCTCCCTCTGTTGTAAATGTACACACAGAAACACAATTAAACAGTATGTCTCTACCTCTCCCCCTCAAATACATATATATATATATATATATATATATATATATATATATATATATATATATATAATACAATTGGATTTTCACATTGGTAATTTCTAATATGATTAAACTGTCTACATGCTCCTTCAGAGTCTTAAGATCATCTTAGCTCTATTTTGTAGGAAACCCCATTCAGTTTTGTTCAGTGGTCAAAGAGAAGTTTGATCGCTAATGTCATGGGTCTGATTCTTCCAAGTTTAGCACCTGGATGCTCTTGGAACTGCATATTAATGTGTGAACACAATGGACAGAACATGGAGCGAAGGGATTCCTGACATGCTCTACAAAGCTCCTCATTTCTCTTTGACGACTGAAGGAAATGGGGTGGGAATGTATGCTCTTTTGTGTTTCATAAAAGTAATTTTTAATTATCTTGCAAAAATGTATAACCTCAATTCCCATTTCAATCAAAACTATACAATCCCTTAAGAAGATTGACTTGTCTGTAACCCGCCTGTGGAAAAGCCAACACGGCGGTTAACGTATAGACGGGCCCCCGATGAACCGCACCCAGCTTACCGAATGATCTTCAGTTAATGCCCTCATTGAACAACTTAACCGGATGATACCTTGGCATCACTACTCAATGCTCAAGTAAACAGTATCTGAGTGTATTTCTAAATCAACTATCGTTTTGTCATAAAATCGGGGGCAATGTTTTAACAGAAATAAACACACTCTCATAGGAAGGTGATTTCAGCCCGCTTGCAAAAACTGGTGCCGATCATCTCGCACCCGAATAAACACTTTCTTTATAAGAAACGAAATGCCGATGTTAAATAGTGAATTTGTATTTTATCTTTTCTTTCTTCATGTGCAGACTAACGAACCAGAACAAAAACTATCCCACATTGTCAGTGATATCTATTCCCCGGCGCTTTTCAGTGGTCACTTCTACTTCACACCGGTTTTAATGATGTAAGTATATAATGTGCAAACAAGGTTTTGGACACTTTGCCAAATCCAGGCTTATAACTGTGTTACAGCTGCAGCCATACCTAAACCGCATCCATTAAACTATCTTAACATAAAGTTGCCGTGCCTTGACAACATACGCTTTATCATCAGCTTGAAGAATGTCTTACTAAATGGCTATTGGCTTATCTGAGAGGAGATATATTCTTTTAAAGAGCTAGAGGACAATCATTTCTGGGGGGTATCGCAGGGAAAGGGTTTCTAATGGAGTTATTGTTCGTGGGTGGTTAACTGTCGAAATTATATTATACGGGGCATGCATTTAAGTCCCGTATGTAGCGAAAATTGCTTGCAGTCGCTGAAGACAGCCTTTGGAAAAGAGAAACGACCCCTTGATTGACCATTGACAATTCTGTTCATTCCACCGTGGCTGTTGCATTTTTAGAAAGTAACAACGAGTGAAACTACAACACTCAGGTAGAACGAGATCGGTCTGTTTGCATTATGTTGTCAAATCATTCATTCGCGACGCCTTAATTCCTTTTCAAATAACGAGCATTCACTGGTTTTGCGCGATTACTCGCGAAAGTAAATCACGTTTGAACGCGATGTAGTCATGTGTACACACTAGACGTGCAGGTGCATGAGTGAAAGGGGTGGTGTAGTATTGGTGGAGATGAGGGTTGGGCTTGTAACTCTTTGCGAAATATCCAGAAACTACTTGTGAAATAGTACAAAGCATACTATTCTAAGGAATGGCTTTGGAATGGCTGAAACATAAAAAAACACAAAGAAACAAAAACAAAGTGATGGTAATAAAAAGTGGGTCCCTCCTTTTATTACCATCCGTCTGTTTGAGGTATCTCAGTCATTTCAAAACCAATTTTCATCAAATAATGTTGAAGTCCTCGTGGAATTACGTACTCTTTCATATTTTCATTAAAAGTTTGTCATTATCTCACCGAAAATGTCAGAAAAGAGAAGTTACGTCTCCACCAAAACTATATGATCCTTTTAAGGTCTTTGTATTGTTATTCCTCCCCGTGATTATCTGCAGAAACACCAACCCCTTGATGTTTAGTATTATCAGGGACCCCTTTGAGATGGCCTACGCAGCTTACGGCTTGGTCGATCGCAGATCTGGAGACGTGGTAAGAAAAGAATTAAAGACTCGACAAAATAAAACAAAACTTCTAACTTGTAGCGATGATGTGTGTCGTGGAGTTCACATAGTCACTCTTGACTCTTAACTCCGAAATATCATTCTCCGAATGTGTAAAGAAATCAAGTGATTGAGTTTGATTGATTTAACCAGCTCCCGTGACTAATATCGATGCAGAATTTAGCATTCAGTTGAGATTGGTTCAAACTTGAATCAGTAACGAGACAGTATCTTGATTAGAACTTTTACCCGCTGACTGCTTGGTTTTTATTTAAATCAGAACCACGCAAAAGCATAAAGTAATTTTAGCATCTCGTCGTTTTTTATCATTCATTCCGATGAGGACCTACAAAGTGCAGCCATAGTTAATTAAGTTACTGCGTCATTTACCGTTGGAATCGCACTTCCATCTTTTGGTCATATATTATATGCATTCAAATTTGATAGTCTTATCCACAGATATGTGTGATTTTTAATTTACTCTCATTATTGAACATTCGATCCCTATGCCATATTTACGTCTCCGCCTATAAATGGTAATGCTTACGATACTAATGATTCATATGTTTTCATTTCCATTATTGTTTCCACTGTTTCCACTGTTACTACCAGAAGGTTTGTGCGACCAGTACTTTACAATAGATTGGTAGCATATCATTTTTTTTTTCTGATGCACTCTCTTTTTTGTTATTCATTTCAGTCTTTCGATCAGTGTGTTCTCCAGAACAGAAGTGACTGTTTTGAACGCAACCAGCTCGTTAAATGGTTTTGTGGCTACGACGAAATCTGCTCGTAAGTCTGTTTTCATAAACTCCACAAATTACTTGATTTACAGTTAGTTCTTCATTTCATGGTAAAGTAGATTGTAGTGGAAACTATTTGTGGGTGTGTGCGCGTGTGTGTTTGTATGTATCAAATCTTGTTGTGTAAGCTTTGCATCAAATTATTGACTGTACTGTAACATCCACTAACCACTGAATGTTATGATTCTGTCATCATCAACCCACCCAAGTCCGGTTTCCCCTCTCACTCCTCATCAATCACATGTCGGCACACATTCCACTGTTATGACTGTCTAACCCCTGCGTCTTGATCAACGATCTCACATAAATAAAAATAACTGTATCACTGTATCACATAAACATCACTGCCCTCTTTCCAAGTAGACTAACCACGAACACCATGCACTTGCTTGTACTGCAGACATGTACTATATCAGAAGGATTCACCAATAAAGATCACTTATCCTCCCAACTACGAACGAGTAAAGTCCCTGTCCATTGTCTCTGAGTATCTAACTACTCCATAATTATAGTATAAAATATACCCATACTGAAATACACCACCAAAGAGTGTATTCCCAAAAACATTATACATGTACTACTCGGATGTTGGCTTCTATAGCCTTCGCACACTTTACGTTGCTCTCACTCAGCTTTGTTATCAACTATAGATTCTATAAACTACAAGGTAAACAGTTGAATTTCAAAGTATTTTAGTTTTGGGTTATTTGCTCTTTTCATGCAGGATGTCGAAAAGCCCCTGAATACCCAGCCCTTCTGAAAGATAAGAATTTCGTAACTTTTTGCTCTTTCTATCTCGAGTTTAAAGGGATGGTATCAGCTGAGGTGAGGATCAGGTTTTGACTTTTTGCGGGATACTTAACCACTTTGTGAAATGTCAAAGAACATACAATTGTAAGAGGAATTCAAAGTTTATTTGATGAAAATTGGTTTCAAAATGGCTGAGATATCCAAGAAAAAGTAAAACAAAACTATCCAAATAAAAGGTGGGTCCCTCTAAAAACATCATAAAAATTGTTGCAAACCGGAAACACCATCCCTTTAATGAGACTTTCACAGTTTTGTTAGTTTGTTTCTGTTCTGCTGAATGGTGTATTTCAAACCTAGACCCGATTCTCACTTTAAAATGTAAAGCAATGTATGTCTTGCATATAATTATGATTGCATCGCTCAAATTGAATATGAAAATTGTTTGTTTGCTCATTTTTTTTCCTCACAGCGAGCCATCCAAGAAATCAATGGACCGGGCCATGTCCAACGTCAATGAATTCTTCGTGTTCGTGGGTTTGATGGAGGAGTACAAGGAGACGGTGCAATTGGCTGAAAAGCTCTTACCCGACTTGTTTCGGAGGGTGACGAAGTTCCCATCGCACGTGGCGAATGTTGAGAATGGTAACCATCCCTCTTTCCATTTGGAGCAACGTTGAAATGAGTTCAGATGAGAGTAACAGTGAAACTCGAACGAAAATATCATGTCACTTTTTTTCGATTTTTTTTTTCAGTACCCAAAGTGAACTTTTTTTTTTTGGTATTTCTGTTTTCACGGTTGGGGGGGGGGGGGGGGGGGGGTAGGGGGAGTAGGGGGAGTAGGGGGAGTTCAATGAATATTTTTTTCCTCTACAGAGGTGCTTAATTCATTCATTTTCAAATCAATGAACAGGTGCACCTCAACAGCATCATCAGGACAGCGTCAGCAGTTCAATGAAAATTTCCTCTGTGAGTCAGAATTACTATGTGCGTGGCACATCTCTCAAGAACGTGGCATGTGATATTGAGATGATACTCCTATGAGTTATTACTGCAGTGATTTCTATTTTCTGTTCGGCATTCTCTTGTTAATGAGTGTTGCAAATCTTCGTGTCTGACTGTAGATACATTTTTTTTTTCAGTGCTAATTTGTTCGCAAAACATTGTTTATATGGATGGGAGAACAAGTTATAGATTTTTTCTCTTTTTTTTAAAAGGAAAAAGTATGAAGAAAAGGAGAATGAGAAAAACAAAGCATCCACGACAGATGATGACAGTAACAGTATAGTCATCTTTATTATTGCAATTAAATATTATAATGCTCGTGATGATATTTACTGGTTGATTTTATTTTTAATAATTTTATTTTCACTAATAATACTACAATAACAATTACTATTCTCGTCAGGTTATCATGAGTAGTGTAAATCGTTACGTTTTCATATTGTATTCTATAAAAAAAAAGTTGCAGAAGTAAATTGAAATTGAAACAAAAATTGAGGATTGAAAAAGTGTAAATTATCATTATGATGATTATGATAAAAATCGTTATTTCTTCTAATATGAGTAGCATTAGAGTTATGGTTGTATGTAAATGCAAGTTATACCGGTACTTAAGATTTGTTTAGCATACCGAAAGATGTAGTGTTTGGAAAAGAAATGAAAAAATAAAGAAAAAAAACCATTGTACATATATAGTCAGTGTATGCGGAATGCAATCACATTAATACCGATCGATGAGTTCAGTTTGATTTTATTTTATTTTATCTATTTTTTCGTTTTGGTCTATTTTGATTTTCTATCATCGTGTCTCGGCGACAGATGTTCGCCGGAAGAAGTCCACATCTCCGCCCGAGGTGAGACAAAGAGTGCGGTCAGAGCTTAAATACGACTACCACTTCTACTACTATGTCCAGAGGAGATTCCGACAACTCAAGGCAACGCACAAGATCGCCAAGTCGGACCACGGATGACCGGGTTGAGGCGGTTGACTGAGGCGAAAGAAGGCCGTTACGGTCCAAGGTTTCAAACGACACATTTCATATGATATATGGCATGCATGTAATGTGTACAAATATATATGCCATTTTATATGGTGTTGTTTCTGGTTGAAAGATAACCAGACAGTCTTGATGACTCGCATGGCGTTTGTTGCAAACCCATGTTCATTTTTTTTTTCATACTCTTTGGCGTGATGACTTTGTACAATACGTTGCTAAGATTATCAAGTTTTGGTGATTTGATAATGACAGATTCATGGCTGCAGTTGGAGAGCAATATTCGTGGATGAATAAGTAGTCACGTGTCATTAGTTCAGTGTATTATCATCAAATCCTAATTATAATTTCATGTCGTATTTTCATATTTTGTTTCAACTCGACTGAACGTAATAAAAAATCAATTTTTCTGCAGTCTTCATGTCAGTGCAGCTCAGAGAAGTCAAAGCAAGACCATTTTCTAGCAATGACCAAGACCGAAAAAGAATACATACTGAGCGTGTAATTTCTCTCAGTGTGGAAGACAAACGCATACAATTTGTGAACTTGAGTTCTTGGTTTGAATATCTTGAAAGCACATTGCAGAATAAGGCTTTGAGTCAGAAGATTTTAGGATGACATTTTACCACACACACATACACTCACACACACACACACACACACACACACACACACACACACACACACACACACACATATATATATATATATATATATGCGCGTGAGTGTGTGTGTTTGTGAGAGAGTGTGTACGTGTGTGCAGTCTTCCAAAAGACTTGCATAAATTTCTGAATTTACATTGTTGTGACAGTAGCCGCAGTGTTCACTGCAAATTTGTATGCTTTTATCAATGAATATGCGGACAAACTAAATACTAATATCCATAGAAATATCTTTGAGGTTTTTGTTGACTTTTTTTCGTGGAATGTGTCTTTTTCACAGAGTTTAAACCTCACGAAACGCTCTTACAAAGTCGCATGACATGAACGTCGATGTTTGCTTCACGTGTCGAAAGAGCTTTGCATGTCATTTAAGTGGTCACGCTTGTATTTTTCGCTGAGTGAGCATTATTTCCTTTTACTGTTCTTTGTACGGACAAAAACCCACGCTGAATTCTTGAAGAGAGTTGAGCGCAGAAAAAAAAAGATTGTAGAGTGTGTATCATGTCTATAATAATATCATACAATCATGATTTTGGAAGATGTTATGATAACAGATTATACCAGTTTAAATCGAAAATGGTAAAAGTTTAATTCACAACTGTGCATAAAGGAATAACACTGGTGAAACCTTTTCTTGAAAGATAAGCACATGCCCGCATGTCATTGCTCACGTTATATCGTTGATGTTTTTTTTTTGCAACACATCCTTCAAAACAGAAGGCTAAACTCCGTCTATTTTCCACAGCCATTCCTCAAAGTGTATGGCATTCATGTGCTATATTTGTATGTGTTATGTATGCGTATGTATGTAGGCCTTTACATTATCTATGAAACACTCATGACCTTAAATTACGCCGCAGTTACTGATGGGTTAGCTGACTTTGACTATTATCATATAGAATGAAGACTTTGATCAAGTTTGATATTTTGTTTTTCCATTTTCTATGCTCTCACTTCCGTAGATATGATGTAGCGTTAATCATTTATCAACTTCATGAAATCGGCAATTCGTCTGTAAAGTAGGTTGCCTATAAATTAATGATGTGTGAGAGTCTAAACTCTGGCCGACCTTGAGGGCAGGCGTGCGCAGAAATGTAATTCGCGTCCCGGTCTGCTTGACAATAATATGTGTAAATCAAGTCGACTCAGTTTCGATTATGTTTTAATTGTGCCTCTTCGTAATAATGTGTAAAGAAAGTTTGTATAACTTTTGTTGTTTGATATCGCCACGGTCCTTTCATCAGGTGATTATGTCCGCTTGAGTTTGTGCTTTCCTTTGTTTCTTTGTTTGTTGTTTTTACCGCTTTGATTATGCTTATTTTGTGATCTATACATTGAGCGTGCAAGGACTGGTCTCTCTTTCATCAGAATTTTTCCTTGTCATTATTCGAGATCTGTTGTCCTTATCTTATTTTTCTCTTATCTTAATCTTGCCAGACGCCAGTTTTATTGTAATCACATATCCTTGTGTTTTATCTTATTTAAGAGACTGTATGTGTATCATTTGCTAATAATGGGAAACTCGGGCAAAGAGGAAACAAAGTAACGTGTCCGCCGAACACTTGACAAACTGTATCATTATGTATCTAAGATACGGTATCAACGGTAATAAAAACTATAGTGAGGGACGTGAAAAATGCAAACAATAACCGTTATAAACAGTGAGAAGAATCCGATGACAGATTATTAAGTGTATGATTCAATGACTAATACCATGGTTAAAGGACCGAGAGATATGCAATGCAAATGCAAATTGACTTATGTTGAATATAGTACCGTGGTCATCACTAATCTTACTTGAACAAAATACCTAAATATGTGCCGTATATTTCATGATAATTCTTCGTACAATTTTCTCCAAATTACTTGAATGCGCCGACAAAAAGCTTTTCAAACCAAGATGTAAATGATGTCATTGTCAATCACTGCTAAAGAACTAGGAATACATATATCAAAAATTCATTGGAATGCACCTTCCCCTAGAGTGAGCATAGCTTACATTTTTATTTTTATTTTTGATGCAATGTCTTCTGTTAATCCAGCAGTGATTGACATATAATATGTCAGAATCTTTGTTTCGGTTTCTTTCTCTTTTTTTCTTCTTTTTTTTTGTTGGTAGGCGTAACAAAGTAATCTGAAGAAAAATACAAGAAAATTACTATATTTATTATCAAATGAATATATGCCACATATTTAGGTGTTCATTTGGCCACATATTATTGTAAGTGATGTCGAGGGTATATCATGGCCAACATCAATCAACATAAGTCAACATGCATTTACGTCGCATGTAGTCCCTTTAAAAGCTCGCAATCTGCGCGGCATCTAGCGTCGCAGATTGTGGGGCTGCTGATTAATGGTTAGTTGTGTTCTGTGAACACATTTCATATTATACCCAAGTGTGCAAGTTTCCTTATGATCTCTGCTTTCTGTGATATTTCTAATTCTATCAAATCCAAATAGTCAATTCTGTTAAATCCAAACAATCAATTTCCACGAAGAACAAAACTGTCATTATGTCATGTGAGTAACAATCCGGGAATCTTCGTTGCACCAAAAGAGAAAAACTTTTTTTTTGGCAGCACATTATTATGCATTACTTTATGTCCATTATTTGCTGTTTAAAAAAAGGCAACTGAGAGGACGCAAGCATGGAAGGCCCGCAGCAAATACAATATGTCGTTATCATTGAAATTTATCTTGCTTACTGCAAAACGCATGGCTGAAGATTTGTACATGAATAAAAGTCAATGCGATTCCTATGCGACGAAGTGAGTGCTGAAATTGTTTTGCTGTGAAATTCTGTTTGAAGTTGTTGGGATGATCAAAGCAGGATACAACTGGCATGCTTTCATGATTTGTTGTTGGTTTTTTTTTCTCCTGCTATATCTATTCTTTCTTGTCGAAACTTACATCAGACGATCCGTATATACAGAATGTGATCGTGTCTGGAAAGAAAAGGACGGGTGACTTGCTGTATGCAGCTTGCTAATAATGTGAAATCGAAACTGCGAAAAGGCGTGAATGATTATGGTACATTAATGCTGTACAATTACACACAAAGTATTCTCTATTTACTTCGAGGTCAGTGAAGGCCTGTATACGAATTTCTTGTTTTTTACTTTTTTTAATCAAAATGGTCAAACTTTTTGTTCAATTGTATAGAACTCTGGTAAACTTTGAAGGCTATTTTTGCTTGCATAATGATCTATAACTTGCTTTATTCAGGTGACTTCCTTTAGTGATGACTTTAGTATCAGTTCTGATTATCTCATACTTACACCTCTTCCAGGGAAGACTGGAATCTATATGTCATGTACAATATATGCGTGAATTTTACCTACTGGTACACAATAGAAAAAAGTGCCATGTTACTAAAGAAAGAAAAAGAAGAACAGACTACAAAGTGGCAAACTCTTACATTGTATTGATGTATTGACATCTGAAATAAAGGTTCAAACCTTTAAAAATGAAAGTATATTTTTCTTGTCTTAAATGCATCTGCGAGAAAATACCACTATTCAGACTGAGAAAATACCACTATTCAGCCATTGAAAATGTATCGTCTGCTTATAAGCACCGAGGCATTATCGATTTTTTTGTTTTTTTCACGCAATATCATTATCTTTATTTCGATTCCATCATTCATACTTGATTACATTTGAACATTCAGATATTGTTTGCTAGGTGCGTGACACATTTCAAACATATTACAAAATGTTACAAAATAATTTTTGGCAATGTCAGTTTGCCAAATTTCTAATTAGTATACGCTACAAAAATAATGCACAATAATTGCATTCATATACTCGTCCCAACAAAAATTATTAAATAATGGAATCAATTATTGATAATGGGTCAACAGAACCTAATACATTTACAATATATACATTACAGATATATAATGCCCATTAACTCCATTCATTACTATACTTGCACCGCAGTGAATATTAGATAACGGAATCGATTAATGATAATTGATTCAATTGATTCTATGATTATTATTGGAATTGATTCCATAATTGGATAATGGAATCATCTATTGATACAAAATGTTGATATCGATATCCAAATATTATGGTGATAGAGCATATTTTGCTTTCGATGGGGTATAATGCGGTGAAAGGCTCATTTCCAATTACGGAATGGGAGAAATGGGAGCAGGTGATAGTGCGTGAAGGAATGAGCTAGAGGGAGAAGGGTCAAAGTTCACCGCGGAGCATGATCTGAGAAGTTTTGTAAGTTGGGATAGAGAGCGCGCGATGGAGAACGCAGGTGTGACAGCCGGGCAAGGGGAGGGGTACATTTTCTTCAATTATGTGTTCTAGCAGGGAGGTGTGGTTCTAGTACGGAGTGTTCGTATCTTACAAGCACACTGGAAAGCTATTAAAAAATGTTAGTGCTCCGGTGTTGATGTATTGTGTTGCTTGGTAAAAAAGAGAAGAAAAAAAATCTCCCCCTATATATATATATATATACTGACATCAAAAGACTTAACCACAACATGGCGGGCGGTGCAAGAACAGTAAATCTATTGACAGCAAATCTTGCACATTAATAGACGTGGCTGCTGTTGGGTATGTTGAAATGTATAGTATATAAGGCTAGTTGAGTTTAGTATGATTTTATACCTAGGTTGATTTTATTTATACGTTGTTGTCATTGACTGTATAGATCCTGAAGAAGGGCTTTTCGCCCGAAAGCTCGATGATTAAAGGGGTGCTACCCAACACCAGCCACGTCTATTAATGTGCAAGATTTGCTGTCAATATATATATATATATATATATATATATATATATATATATATATATATATACATATATATTGAAACATGTGTGTGTGTGTGTGTATGTATGTATGTGTGTGTACACATGACAGTATTGTATTGTCAGAGCATCAAAGTATAAAGAAAAACTGGCCATGCTCTAAAATATATCAGAAGTACATTAAAAAAAAATAATAATAATTGATTCTAGTACCAAGGGGCATGGTAGTTGGTAGACAATAAAGAGGTAGACACCAAGAGGAAAAAATACAAGAACACATCGGTATGCAGTGTCTGAAATCATAGAGCTGTTTATTAAGTTAGCTATTTACAACTTGTTTTGGAAGTGTTACCATGAGAGGCAGACACACAGAAAAACAAAACAATAAAATTATTTATAAACTGACAGAAGAGCATCATATTTGAAAAAATATACTCAAGAATGTTATGTACAATAGACAGAAAGCAGACGTTCGAGTCTTTGTTGATGTTTTTTTTTTTCAGTACTTAAATAGACTAGCGTTGTTTTTTAAAACAGAAACCGAAACTACACGTGGGTCTGTGGCTTAGCAAGAAGTTTGATTTGAACGAGACTCGTCACAGTTTGACATTAATCACTCACCGCTGGTACTCCCCATGATCTACACAGTATGTCGGTGGGTGGGGGGAATCAACCTCTCTACATTCTTCTTCCAGGCAGGGGACGGCTATTTAAAGTCTGACTACCACCTGACTGACAACAAACACTCATGCAACACACACACACACACACACAGACAGCCACATCATCATCATCATCATTATCATCATCCCATATACAGAACAGACACACATACACACACATGAGGTCCTATTTAAAACAGCTGATGGTGGTGTGAAATCGAATTTGCTTTTTTTCTCTCTCTTTGAAATCAAACCTTTCACGCTCGTTGATACATGTACTTCTTTTGCTGAAATCATCAGTATATGTCAGAGCCAAAGACACATACACACAAAACATTGCTTGCAATTGACAATAAATTCTTTAGCAATTTCTATTTAAATACACATACCTTTAATGAGACATGTCCTCATTACCCTTTAAAAAAAAATACGAAAAGGGATCTATCTTCCCCCTTGCATCTCAGTCAATGGCTGCCAAGCATATAAGGCAAGCTTTCATTGAGACATCCTGACGGACTGTTTGAATGACTTAAGGCAATATTTAAGTATGATCATGACATTCATAATACACTGTCCCAAGTTCCAATAATATCCGTTATATCTATTGCTTCTGATTCTGCTGCTGACCTAAATATTGTGTCTATTCAGAGGGGTAGTGCATTCACAGCAGCTTTGTCAATTTTCCCAAGAGCATTTTACTGTCTGAATTAAAACAATGAGTGGTCAGAGTTCTATGTGAAGGTCACAAATATGGTCACTACTTGTGACACCCTAGACTGGTTATTTTGTCACTGAAAGTGTATATTCAACTCATTTTTAAAGAGTCATAATACTGCATCTTCTTAGTTCCTTTGCTGATTTTATTTTGCTCTTTGGTTGGTTGGTTTCCCTCAGGACAGTGTAGAATGAATGTTGACTATGAAATTAGACATCCTTTTGTCTACTCCAAAAGATGAATTCCTTTCCACTATGAAATAATGACACCCTCACCGTCGAGTCATGTAATATGCTCCTAGCTCACGCAATATATTCCTGATGTTCACGCAAGTGGATAGTCGATATATGACGTGAATATTGGCAGGGTGTACATATTTACAAATAATGCACATCTTTCAACAGGATAGACAACACACAACCTGAATATCAATTGCAGTTATGGTTCTTAGCAAAGGTGCACAGTAAGTGGTACACGTCCCATCTAGGAAACACTTTCATGACAAGTTTCTAAAGCACACTGATCCCACAGATCCCAGCTGGAGAATAATATACACCTTGGACAGCTGAAAGACATTTCTGGATGATTTTTCTGTACAAATCAATTTACTCCAGGAACCTGAAGATTCAATGAGTGCAAGAAAAACTGTGATCACATGATTCAAGTCGATTTAACAGATAAATAGTCATGCATTGATTTCATCCATCAGGCACTGAATATATAATGTACTGGAATGTCGAGAACTTCATCAATAAATGAGGCATATCATGAATACAAATTCTGTTAAAACGGTATCGAAAAGTCACACGGCAGCTGAGAATGAACCAGAATGAATACTGTACAAAATCTTACAGATCGCACAATGAATCTCCATGGTCTGCACTAATAACATAGATGGTACTGCTGCTTTATGGACGGCTTGCCTCACTTAGCATTCAAGTAGACTGTCATAAGAAACATAGATTGTAACAGAAAACAAAACCAGTAGTATTTTCATTAAAAATGAAAACAAATTTACAGATTATTGGAAGCTTAACACATTCTAATAATGCTATGATTTTGGTTGCAATGACATGTCATATGCAAACAAAGGTGATGTTTTGTCTTATAACTCTGACATTGATTTGTGTACTGAAAAATTACAATTACATCATTGTCTTTGTTGACAGATCACCTGCCTTTTACCAAGTCATCACTAATTGCTTGATTTATTTTAGCTTTGTCTGAAATTTTGTAGCTTTCTAATTTCTTGTTTGATTTAAATGAAGTGTCCTGTAACAGCTACTCTGTGTATGAAAGTCAATTTGACAGTGGGATGGAATTTCTCTTTAAAACATCTTTTATTGCTCACAACATGTTTTCCACTGCAGGAAAGATGATCAAAAACTGCCTAAAATACTCAGAAAATCCACAAAGAAGTCAAGACACACAAGATTCCCTTTAATCATGACTTACAAAATATGCATGCAACACATTCACAATCCACCCTTACATATTTTACAGGCAGCTAGATGAGCAAAAATCCTGTACATAAAGAGTAAGAATAGAGAAAATGCACAGATTCCATCTTATTAAATAGTGCAGTTGCTTGTCACAAAATGTAGTACTCGCTCTAAGACATTGCAGAAGACTTTGGAACAGCTCTGACACAATACTGTCACATTACTGCAATTCCATACAAATGCACAAATATAATTATGCTTTCATAATTCACAAAATATACATACAAAAATCCACTCCTGTACAAAATATATCTGACCACATGCACACCTTCCTGAAGTGAATGTAGATTCCTACACCCAAAATGTTAAATGTGCATAAATATCACACAATCATCATTTGTAATATTGCAACAATGACTTTACCACTGATTTGCACTCATTTCTTCCGTTTCAAATCAAATCATACTGCCATGCTATAAATTTCTCCTCGGGTCATATTCTGCAAATCTATGTGGTAAGCGCTAGGCAGAGGTATTCATGAAATCATTTTCTACCTGATGACCCCTAACCAAATCTTGGAATACTTGTGGGTGATGGTACCAAATTCTGACACATTTCAGTCTTTAGTGTTTGGGTTTAAAATACACATAACTCTCCTGCATAACGCAAAACTGTTGACAAATATACAAACAAGATCATAAATACTGCCACATTTCCCACTGGAAAATCTGTAAATGGAGTGTGACAGATCTGTGCTGCCACTGAAAAAAACATTTCATCTCATTACACTTTGTCTTCTGCTGTGTGGTCTTTGCTGTCTCCTGAGCCTCTGTAGTGGAAAACAACATGGGAGGGGAAAAACATGTATGTACATGATTATAATTCAACATACTTGAATAATGTCACATAGTCCCTCAGTCACTTGCAAATACTGGCTATGATTCTAGCATATTTGTAGTTTTCATTAAAGAAAGAAGAAATAACTGATATAAAACACTGGACATGCTATTTGTTATGAGGAGCATTCCAAATTTTGAATTACACAATTGAGAAATATCTGGAAAATTTCATGAATCTCGAGTATCTAAATTGAAATACAAATGAAATGAAATATCTGTCTTGTTACAACATTCACTTGTCTCTCTAAAATGAAACAACTTAACAGTAAGTACAAAATGATCATTTGAAACTGAAGAAACTTCACAGTATGTGGCTATGTCCATTACGTCCCTACAAAATTCAATAAAATTTGTGATCCTGATAAGCAAACCAAAATCTTCAATACATCCTATCTGTTGACTCGTATTCAAATGAAACCATTTATGTAACAAGCAACACACATTAAAACAATACAATTATGTGTTCTTCTTTTTGTTACTCATTATCACATGTATTTTGCTAATTTCATGTTTTTGCAATTATTGCAAATATGTTCTCCTTTTACATTGTATATACATGATTTTCTCTGTTTATTTGATGGAAATAAACATGAATTTGAACTTTGAACTTTGAGCAAATGGATACCCAGATACCAACCCATGCCCTCCTGGTCCCTTTGGAGAGGGAGAACAAGAAAAATGAGATGAAATTTGTGCCATCCACCGGAAGAAAGAGATTACTCACCCGGATGATTCTTTGCCTCCTCCTCCTCCTCCTCCTCCTCCTCCTCCTCCTCCTCCTCCTCCTCCTCCTCCTCCTCCTCCTCCTCCTGCTCCTGCTCCCGCCTCTGGGTCAAACTTGATGTCCACTGATGCCTTGATGTTGTTAGACTGGAGGAACTTGCTGGCCCACGATGGCATCTCACCATTCTTCATCTGCTCCTTGTTCTTCTTTTTCTTCAGCTCCTTGGGCAACGCTGGCTTCTCTACTGTCAGTGTATCTATGGGAACCACGCATGGAAGAAAAAAAAAGGGGGAGGCTGGGTTACATTTCTAATAAGTTCAAATTCATTTTTATTTTTAATAAATACCTTGCTGACATAAGGACATCAAAGCCATATTTATGAATTTGTATCTTTTTCATACTTTGCACAAAAGCGTAGCAAACCAAAAGAAAACAAAACAAAGCCAATCAAACAACACAACAATAAAATTTGTTACATCAGAGAGCATTGGGGGGAAAATATGATTAATATTTGTATATTATACGATCAAAATTTCTGCAGGTAATATCTTATTGGTAAATATTTTATACTCATTTCAATCTGGAAGCAATGGCATTTTCAATCCACACTCATGTGAAATAAATGCTTGTAATTTTAGCATTCTCCCAAAGATGAAAAAAGATCTTTGCAGGGCACTAGCAAATCACATATAGACATAAGTTTAAGAAAAATGAAGGCTGTGCAGATGATAGTTGCAAGCTCTTCTGTATAATCCATAATGTAACTCACTTAGCATTAAAAAGAAAAAAAAATGAAAGAAATAGATATAAAACTACAAAGTGCTAAGCCACTAAGTACTGACCAATAAAGCAACAAGTGCTGAAAAGATCCCAAGAGCCAAATTAAAAACAAGCACCACAGATTGCCTCTTTAAGACCTAAATGCATCCTAAACTTGACAGCTTATAACACTGTTTTATCATACTTTGCATTTCTGATTTGCAGCATTATTTCTCTTCACTGTTATAGTCATTTCAGGGAAGCTTCCTCTAAGACTGGCTTAGAGAAAACAGAGATTGCGACAGAAGAGATACATGTGAAAAAGAAATAGCATTTTTTTTTCAACACAAAAAAACAACAACATCAAATTAGCATCTACATAGATAAGGTAGATTTACACATTGCAATGCATTCCAATATCTAAGCTTTGTAGTATCCTTCTCTCTGCTTCATGTCACCATATTGAATGAGAAAAAACAAACAAACATTATCGATGCTCTGATACTTAAAAAAATAAGCATCACTACTGCATGGAAATGTTAAAAATCATGCTTTCACATAACAATTCACAGAACATGCAGCATGCACTAAACACTGAACATACAAACAAATATGAAACACTTTGCCAATTCATCTCATGCATAATCCAATACCAAGAAAAACAACATCTTCTAGAAGATTTCATGAAACTTATTATAAAGCCACAGATACCCTTGGCCATTCCACTTTTCTTTAGTTTCCCTCATGTCTGCCATGCACAAAAATTTTCTCATTGGTAGATTTACTTTCATGAAATGTAAATTATGTGGAAACATTTTCTTTCAAAGTACATCCACACTTGTAGAAAGTAAGTTATGTCATCGTTTGTAATGGACACAAATGATCTCTCTAGCCTCATTCTGGTACTGTACATCATAATCCATTGTAAATTTGAAATGTTTTGGGTCATTAACTACCCATAAGTACATGGATACCCAGAAAAAATATTCAAATTCAATCTTGACTAGAAATTTCATTCACGCAGATTTGAAAATAAAAGAGTTATGTTGCACATCACAACCATCGAACAGTTTTTCAATTTTGCAAAACTCAAAAGCGTGTATATGATACTAAGATGCAATGCCAGGTAACCAATAATTTCTCTTCAATATATGAATATCAATATTTTGTATACATAGCACTTGATGTGCAATGGACATCAGTATTTGAGTAATTAATGTGGGGGATTAGATTTGATGTGAGGTGCAGGACCATATCTTACACTTTGTCAAAGGATTAGATACTGGAAGGGGGTTGGAAGGGAAGGTAAGGAGGGGGTCAGAGGTTGGTAGAAGGGTACATGGATTAGGTGAGGATTGCCAATGGAAGGGGATTTCTGGAATATAAAATGAACCTCGTAATTTCAGTTTAAACTGGTGTATCGTTATACTCATTCTCTAAAAGGATGAAATTAGTAGTACACATTAACTTTCACTTTCTGGAGTTAGCAAATGTTGTTATCTGTCAGCCATGTTTGCATGTCACACAATTGTCATCACAACTATCTAGGGGCTTCGAAGTCTCTTGTTCAGCTAAAGGACATCAGGCAGTAGTCAAATTTGAAGATTCTCGTTGAACCCTTACTCTGTTTTGTTCTAACAACTGGCAAGCACTCTGAAGTAATTTCTTCACAGATGTCGAGAAATTGATTGTCAACAAATAGAGATTACCTAATCCCCCTAATCCCTTTTGTATCAACAAGCCCTTCCTGGTGTGGAATGAGGTCTATTGCTACACTTGGGTAGGCTTGCCAATCTACAACTCAGTCAACCTTGGATGGATTACTGAGTGGTGATGAAAAAACTTGGCAAGTTAAGTGCCTGTATCGGTTAAGACTCAAGATTAGCTATAACACACATACAGCTGTAGTACTACAAAAACGGCTCCTTGAATACATACTGCATGCTTTTTTTCAACCACTTCTTCTTAAAGTAATCATATATTTATTGTTTTCAATCAAACTTTTTATCAATGCAAATAATCTATAGTAGCACATATCTTAAATCTATTTCAATCTCAATCAAAGAAAACTTCATAGTGGACAGTGTATATCTGGAGTGATACCACAAACCTACAAAAAGAAATGGACTGCATGTTTTAATTCCATTTTAGCTTGATCTTAAATATGCTGCTGCTATGAACTATCTTGGAGACAGAAGATGCCATAATATCATATGACCAACTTTGCCTGGTGTAAAAATGTGAAATCCCATATCATACAGTGCATTATTTGTGCTCCCATACAAATACCATTTCAAAATTTGGAGTGAGGACTCAGTTCACCTACATATATGTGATGTGATGCTGTCAAATATGAGGACTCAGTTCACCTACATATATGTGATGTGATGCTGTCAAATATGTGATGAAAACAAAATGATGTGTGAACGACTCGCTCAATGGAATTGCTTTGTTACATGAGTGGATGTGGTAAATAAACAATATGTCATATTCATCATTCACCCACATTTGTACGCTGTCAACAATAATAGACAGGGTGGTTTTTTTTTAAATCTCTACTTTGATAAAATGTGACGTTGCTTGAATTCACATAAAGCCTCGTCTTAGAAGTTCTCAGAGACTCACGTATGCACACACACACACACACACACACACACACACACACACACACACACACACAGCCTAGATTACTCCTAGCAATGGTTAACATGCAAAGCTGGGCTGAGGCTATTACTACCAGCAGCCTCTAGATTGGATGCTCAAACAGAACATTCAAACCACACTGATAACTTATTCATCACTAAATGCACATGGGAACATCAACATAAATTCTGCACTGTATCAATTAAATTAGGCCATTATTCCATGGAAGTGATGAAATGGCTGATTGATGCAATGAGGGAAGCAAAATCTGCACTAAAAAAAAAAAAAATGAACAGCAAATCAATGGCAAAATGATGAATGGTAACAAGACATGCATGAGTGATTACAAACATGTGGCAGACTGATGTGAAAAACAAGCATGAACGTTTGATGCGTGTCGAATGCATGGTGAGAAGCCGTGGAATGAGAATGAATATGCAGCAAAACTTACTTTCCGCATCACCTTCGTTGCCACTATCATCTTGGGTACAAAACATTTTTTTTTTGAGGGGTGGGGGGGGGGGGGGGTTTGGGGTTGTTTGGATTTTTGGAGAGAGAGAGAGGATATGAGGAGATATGAATGGTGATGATAAATGAGAGAGAGATAGAAACATTGCCAGAAGGGAAGACTCTCTGAATAATGAAAGACTTGTACAACACATTGGGATATTTCACACTATAAGCATATAACATGACATTGATGGTTATTTGTCCCTTTTCCCCTTTCTTTTCTTGGGGTGGAGGAGGGGGTGGGGGTGGGGGCGGGGGAGGTGTTGGGTAGGTAGGGGACAGAAAGTGTCAAAAGTTTTTTTCCAACATTTTTTTTATTATACATTGTTTCTTTTTCACAATTCAAAAGAGATCTATGTCCTTTTCTTGCACTAAAGGGAAGAGAAGCTTCTCCTATCCTACTATTGTTTTTCTTCCTGAATTATATATCAATTGTAGGTCCCAAATTATTTGATCTCTTTCATTCTTAGTTCCTGTTTTATAATCATCCTCAACAAGGATGACACATTTATTCACATACTGGCAAAAATCTATCTGGCTGGTCTTTCAGTATGAAAATATGAATATGAAGAATGAATTTGAATACAAAAAAAGTACTGAAATACTTAAAAGGAATGATCGTTTCTTAAATAAGTCTATTAAGTTACATTCATGTCAATCTACTCAGAATACCTTTAGCAGCCACAGACTAGACTCTCTGGTGGCATGGGCTGAAAAAGTCCTGATTAGGACTTGAGATAGCAATGTCACATTTCTAGCAAAACTGGAAAGTAAAAAAAGGCCAGTCTTGATGGGGCAAGTAGTACTTTGTTAGGTCAATTATTTCCAATCTGATATTATCACTGTTAAAAAAAAAAAAAGACCAGAAGAGATTGTGAAGGCTTTGAGTGTTCAGGAAAACCCAGAAATATGATATGATATCACATGGCATGATATGAATATGTCTTGATTTCACTGCAAGCTCAGAGAAAGTGATGGCGCGAGTCTACCACTGCATGAAGTCTGACAGTTGAGTAAATGAGTGACAATGGGCAAAGAAAATGGGATTCCATCAAGATGGAATCCTATTTATTTTGCTCATTTTCATTCATTTTTTTTTCTTTGATACTTTTTTGGTACATTTTACGCATCTACAAACTGACTTACTACAAATGGAAAATGTCTCATATAAATATGGCACTGTAACGAGAAATGAAATAATGGGATCAGGGAAGTGTCTGAGAGACTCTCTCTCATACCTCTCTGATTACAATGATCTCACTTCAATTTGGAACCCCATTGGCGAATTTTGACGGGGGAACTTAGGTGTATAAACTCAAACAGACCAGTAGATGATGCAAAATGTGCAACACAACACATAGTGAGCCAGGTTAGCCCTTGATCTACAGCCAATCAGTGCGCTTCTTTCATTTCTTGGCAATTCTACTAATCTGCCAATGGGGGGGGGGGGGGGGGGGGGGGGGAATACAGTCTTCAGACGCCAGCTCAACTGGAAGCTTCATGCAGCAGTGTCCCATAGTCATAAAGATATCATAATTCATGGCCATGACTTGTGCATGTATAGATAACACATGGTGGAACAAATCAGGATGTTCTAAGAATAGCTATTCAACTTACTGATTGGACTTGTTTGTATGACAACTAGTGACAAGAAATATGAATATATTTTGCTGGTGAGAAGCATTGTACACTACATTACATGATGTCTCATGTTGTCATATGATGCATAGAAGGTCTTTCATTTGACAATAAGTACAGAAGGCAATACACAGCAATGCCCATGATTTCATATTTCCAGAGTACTGGTATATGAATACATGCTAACTTGGGAAAAGCTGGTTACATAGAATCATGAATGTTGTTGGAGAGGTACATGCATATAATAAAAGTTAATGCAGCTAAGATAACGCTGTATTTGATCTGTGACTATGATACATTGGTGCATCCCTCTTGTAACTTTTCTGTTTTTTTATTTCAACCTGGAATTTTGAATCACAAGAGAATAAAAGGTCGTTACTTCTGACTTCCCACAATCCCTATGCCCTCCTGTATCTCTGACAGGGACTTTGGGTAATTAATCAAATCATTTTATCCTTTTTTTTTTTAATGCTTAACTCCTTGATAATGCATTTTCTCAACTATTGGCTTATCTCTTTTCTTAGTATATACAGCCTCATAATGTAGTGACATTACATTGATTCAATGAATGTGAATGAAACTGCTCGGATGAAGCAGCTACAATTGTACTAGCTCAAACTGAAAGCATGTAAATGGAATGTGGACTAAATGAAACACTACACAGTCCTATACAACCATGTATATCAAAGATTTTAGCAATTTGAAAGAGGTCCCAACTGATATCAAAAGGCAAGGAGTAACATCATTACCATCATATCATATTTCATCACTGAATACTGCATCAATTTTCATGGGACCTCTCACCAGATTGAAGAGAATAGGATATCACTGCAATGAACTTTGATTGTGATGTCATGAATCACACAGATAATGATCTCTAAGGAGAGTCTCAATGAATGCATGCATGATTCAAGAACTCTGAAAGGGGTTGGTATGCAGGAATCTCTGATGTTCACTTCTTTCCCCCAAGGAGTGCTTGAAACTCACCTTTGTCTTGCTCTGGCTCCTCCTCTTCCTCTTCAATCACTTGCTCCATGGGCGGGGCTTGCTGGACACTGATCTGTCATTGGACACAAGAAAGAGAAAGGTGTGGTCATTTGAATGAAAGAAAAGTCATTCTGAGGAAGTGTACACTACCTGATCCATGATCATGCAATTTCCCATTTTATATTGTTCACATAATCTGCATAATTCATGATTCTTTACATGAAAGCATTGTAGTACAAAGAGATGTGGATTAGCAAGGTGGGGTATTACATGACAATTAAAATAGAAAGCTTTTTTGATTGGTCCACTGCACAGAGTTGCAAGTTACTGAGATAGATCTCTGAACAATACCTCAACAAAGGAAGAGTGGAACTTACCACTGGAGGAGGAGGAATATTTCTTGGTGTAATCTTGATTTCAGGCTTGGTCTCTGGTTCACTCTCCTCTGCTATGCTCTCCGATCTGGGCATTCAGTACAAGAATGGTTTGTCACTTAGCATTGCATCAAAATATATGGCAGACTACGCTGAAGTGATTTCCTCCAAGGTAGGATTCTTCCTGTCATAAATCTTTTCTCTGAATGATTAAAAAATATCTCTTCATCTTTCCAAATGCACAAAATGTGCTGAAGTGTCTGTTGGCAGCAATATTTCCTTTTTCTTTGTGTGTGTGTGCACTATGTACTCAATACATCCTGTACTATAAAAATATCACTATTTTTTAGAAATTATGTGAGATAACTGGTATTCATGAAATTTCAAAAATGAAATATTGCCTCAATTAACAGAGATTCAAGGTATGGATGGTGGGAAATCACTACCATTTCTTATGAAAGGGGTAATATTTATATCTTATTTAATTACTGTGGTCTTTGATCATGAATGCAATCACTCTCAAAATTATCTTACAAAGTCCTAATCAAGAAAATATTCATGGTTGTGACATACATGGCATATTGATGCAGTATATGCATGGCCGACAGAAGAATGAAATCTATATTGAGTCTACATATCCATCAGAAAGTCAGTATGGCAAAATCATAAGCATTTTCAAAGAAGACTGTTGGAATTCTTGGCTCAAAATGTGTCAATTAATGAAAGAATTAAATCAGACATCCTATTTGAACATACCCACATTTCCTGCCCAAATAGACTTGACTGACTTGAAAGAAGTATCATAATTTTCAAGTCATCAAATGTATGGGTTTTTAGAGAAACAGTAGAGAAATACAGTGATTGAGGTGCAGTTTAAAAATGTACCCCTGCATGTTGTCTACTGTTTGATATAGACAATACATAAACTGTCATGAGGGGACTTATGACTGTCTGAAGGGGAGAACTACACAGACAGAAAAACTTCCATGTAGTTTTCTACAAACATAACTGAAAGAATCGAATGATACTTACATGGTTGGCTGTCTCCGTAATGTCTGACATGGACAAAGAACAAACAATGAAAAAGTTTGCAAGATTGGTCTTACAAGATTTCTGGAACCTCCTCTAAACTATACCACACACATGCCCATTGATATGCTTCAAAACTTTTGCATCATGATCAGTCAATTTCTCAATTATCACACGAAATAATTTGTGTTCTTGCATTTTATCAATCAATAATATGTGAATTGCATGTGACATTTCCAGAAATTTCATTCTCAGCAGAGCTATGGAATATAACAATGTCTAATATCAATGCTGCAAGTATTTAGAATCATCTCTTAACCCTGAGTTGCTGTATTTGTCAAATATCACATGGTGTTTCTATTTTTTTTTTTCCAAATTTCACAAGTTGGGTGTTATTTGTGAATGTAACAACACACAAAAATATTGACTCTGATCCTGACATGAATGCGACATGCACACATACATTTCTCTGTTTACTACTGTACTCCATGATCACAAATTTAACCACTCACAAAATTGCCAGGGGGCATTAATTCTCAAAAAATCAGAGTCGCTACATATAATATGGCATATACAGTATTCCATGTTTCAAACTTTGCTTTGCAATGAGATTCAATATCATGAAAACAAACATACAAAAAGACGAGAAAAAATGATGTACTCACCCCTCCAAGACTGGCATTCATTGAGTGTTGAGCCTTTAGAATCTTGTTCAGTTCTTTCAGCTGATAGGAGAAATTTGGATTAATTTTGAGAAAAATAAACGTGAACATCAATACAGCATTTGATGATTATCCACTTAATAAACAGACAGCTGCAATTAAACATGTTATATAGGATAATGAAAAAAAAAATTATGATAACAACAGTTACTACCTTGTAATGCCATTCAAAGCAAAACTGGATCTCTTGTAAATGGATGCTTCTTGTAAATACAGCTGTGCATGCAATGACATGATCAACCATTCAAATATACACTCAGCAAAATACAATTTGTACTTGCATTCCAAGGACTAAGCTGAAGAGGAAATGATAGTAGTTTAATGGACAAGTACAATATTGTTTGGTCAGTCTTTCTGTATGAAGCTCTGGTGATGTTTATGACAAAAACAAGGATATAAAACTAAACAAAAGTTCATTCACCTCTTGAGGGTTGATGACGGTGATGTCTCCCAAGATATCCTTTCTCCAATTACCGCCGGACGTGTTCTTCAACTTGAGCTTGGGCCGTCTGGTCATCGTGTCCATGCTGGAGGTCGACCCCGTCGTCGACATCAGTTGATCTTGAGAGGAACGCTGTGAAGAGCACAAGTCAAAGGAGGGATGTCACAAAGTCATCAAACTTTCTGATATATATCTCAATTATGCATTCAATTTGATGCAAAAGCTACGAGTACATGAAATCACTGACAATGACCAAACAGACCACGGAATGTAATTAAGTACTGAGATGATTGAGATGACTATAATAAAAGACTTTGAATAGAGGGTGAATAAATGGCAAACAAAAGAAAGAGATGAGATTACACATACAGCAGGAGTGACAGAAAATATCAGGGAGCCAAAAGGATGACCACACAGAGTATGAATGGACAGTGAGAGCGAAATATCGTCGCTGGGGTGACAAGACCTCGTATCTACAAAATGTCAAATGTTCAGGAGAGCCAAAAAACATGGCGGCCAAAGCACTATACCGAATGGGATAGCCTTTCCTTTGACATGCCGTGGTGGCTTCATTTGTGGAGTAAGACAGTTGGGATTTGGACAGGACATTATTAACCAATTATTTGACCATTAATCCAAAAAAGTCATTTTCACCAAAATTGCAGATACAAGGTCTTGTCACCCCAGCGACAATATATAGATACTGAAATAGAAATATTGGGTGTAATGTGTCAAAAATTACCCAAAATGGGTGAAACAGGCCACATTTGAAATAGATGATTTTTTTGAAGAGTGAAGAAAGGGTAGATACTTGGTATTTTGTGATATAAATGCAGAAGATATGAAAACACAGAGACAAACATAAATAGCAAAAGAGATACAAGCAGACAGATGAATTAAAAAGAGGAGGAGGAGGAGGATCTAAAGGTGTAGGCATATATTACATGGTTGAAGAGACAGATATGAGAACGGGAAAGAATTGTACCCACTGAGTCAAATAGAATAATCTGACAAGCAAGTATCAAATAATATTACACACAACAAAAGAAAATGATAGAACAGAGAAATGAAAGAAAATGAAGGTAAAGAGAGAAAATAAAAATGGGTTGGAAGTGAATCAAAAGCAAGAGATGCACACAAAGATATGCGACGACTGACATTTTTTCTGAAATTCATGTGGCATCATGCACCAGCAAATTTCCCATTCCACTGACCATGTAAGATTTGCTGACACATAAAGTCACAGTAATGGAGGGGTAATCATTTTTTTTTTTCATTCAGCGAGTGACTACTGCCAATTTGGGAAAGAACTAGAGTGAAAACATTGATTTTCCACCGATTCAAAAAGCCAGATAAGGCAAAGCCACCACAAAAGCAATAATTTCCCCCTTTATAGCAGGTGTCATATTAGCCAGTTCAGAGAAGCCCCAATAAAGCTTTGCATCTTTGTGAGACACCCTGTGGTACTCCCACAGAAAAATGGATGAGTGATGCTGACCCCTCGTTGTTCATCCAAAGTTACTAGCAATAGTCAGTATACAAATGATGCACAGGAACCGGATGCACGAGTTTAACTTTGGAACTGTTTAAACCCGTAAGCGCAGGGAGTGGGTTTTAGATAGTTTCCAAAGTTAAATGAGAGCATCAAATTCTCATTGATCCAAGAAACAGGCCTGTGCATCATTTGTTTTATAAAATGGGCCCATAGATACATGAAATTCAACTTTTTACCCCATGATGCGTCGGGTACATCTACAACAGTGTACATGGCGTAAGCCAAGCATTCAGATTTTACCGGATGCATGGCTCAGTGTGGATCAGTAAAAAATCAATGCATGATGATTGACCAATCAGATTGCAGAGATTCTATAGCCCATTTTATAACATACAATATCAACCAGGCACAGAGTGCCATATGAGCAGAAGGCGACTCACCGAAGTGAACCCCGGTGGGCTCATGGGGGCTTCGTCCTTGTCGCTCCAGCCGAGGCTCTCCTCGGTTGCCTTGCGGGCCATGTGGGGGCGCTGCATGAGGGGGACAGGTGCGTTGACTTGGCTGCGTTTGACCTCCCGTACATGTGAGGCTGGGAACCAGCCCTGCTGGTCATTCTTGCGCCCCTCCCACCACTCATCTTGCTGTATGGTGAAAGAAGTGCATGCAAGACTCAACATCTCAATACGCTTTCACCAGAAGGATGGGCATCGGATGGGAAAAAAAAAATGTCATTTACTGCAAGAAACTGACCTCTTGATTACTGTATCCCATATCACAGCCAAGTTCAGTTTTAATATCTTTGCACTGGCTATTGTTTAAATCCATATGCTATGCCACAAGCAAAATTTCTATTCTCAACCACAACCCGATCTCGACACATCATGGGCTAGGATGACAAACAGCACAACTTGCTGAAATCTGTAAGGTTTGCAACAGTCTGTTTCTACTTCTGTGCTACTGGACTAAACACGCCTAACTCATTCATAATGACAACTAAAAACGAACACTGCTCAAGAAACGACAGGCTCACTCCAACATTGACAAGGAATGTTTGGGAAAGTACAGAGTCATTCTCACCTTGCCTATCACCTCAATCTCCTCCCCAACGGTGAGATTGAGCTCGGAGTCCTTGGTGGCGCGGAAAGCCGTGATGACCACGATCATGGTCTTGAACTTGTTCTTCTTCTTCTCCCGCTTCTTCTTCATCTGCCTCTTCTTTCGCTCCTCTCGACTCAGTCCGCTCAGGTCCTCCTCTGGCTCCTCCTCCTCTTCCTCCTCTATGATTGGCTGTGGATGAATGATGGACAGAAGGGGAAGGGTCATTACTTGCCAAGGAGAAACTCTGTGTTAACTCTAACCTGATAAGCCCAAAAGGTCATGTTGCTTATAAATACAGGGAGGTGGGCCACCTCCCTGCTTAATACATGCACACACACAAATACACACAGAGATGTCATTTAGTTGAATTTAATCACCCTTAATGCCAATCATGCACAGCATAATACTGCTGACAAGAGCATTTTGATGAAATAACCAAGCGCACATGTAAAAGCCCATTGATGACGCTTTCTTTCAAATTTCTCATGCACTATAGATGAATGAAGCCTTTTGTAAGTAAGCTAGCAGCAATCCACCAGAAACATTTAGCAATACAAATCACATGCCATAGTTGAAACGGAAGGTACATTTGTATGTTACAGTCTCGACATTTATGTACAAGCCACCAGTATCAATGTACAGTACATAGAGAACAAAAGACAATATACCTGAAAACCTTTCAACATAAACTGAATAAAAAGATAGACGTCCAAAAAACTAATTTGGACACCTTGCTTGATCCTGTTTGCATACATTTGTGAATTCAATGTATCATAACTAAAACATACGACTCTCCCATTACAAGATAAGAAAAAAATATAGAAGCTTTCATGATGTTATAATAAATGGATCGAGACAAAGTGCTGGATTAATACTGTATCCATCTGTAAACAATTGCACAGGACTTACAATCTTAACAGCTGGGTTAGGAAAGAAACTCCCAGGAACGCCAAGGTGGTCACAGGGTGAGGTGGGGAAGGCACCAAAAGAGGCTGTGACACTCTGATTAGAGAACACCACCAGTTAGAGAAGGTACAACAGCAGTGTGAGAGGGTACACCGCCATTGTGAGAAGTTACACCAGCAGTGTGAGAAGGTGCACCGGCAGTGTGAGAAGGCGCACCGACAGTGTGAGAAGGCACACCGACAGTGTGAGAAGGTACACCGACAGTGTGAGAAGGTGCACCGACAGTGTGAAAAGGTGCACCGGCAGTGTGAGAAGGTGAACCAAAGTAAAGTAAGAGGGCAGATGGTTTGTGCAGTTGGGTTAGGAGAGAGGGGAAAGGGGTTTAAACACACATCAGACATGCATGGCTTTAGCAATCAGGCTAGACAATCACCATAGTCTGTCAACTGTAAATGTAAGGTCTCCACGTATTATACTAAATTGGTGTTGTTTGTTGCAACACTAGGCTTTGAAGTAAATATCTTGTATGAATTGTGTCTAGAATTTTAGGTAATTCTTATCATCTGATAATGCATTTAGATTACAAGTACTAACATTATCTTAATTGCAGTATCCTCTCTCAATATGATTGTAGACACTTCCCTTTCCTACATAATACGATTGGATCGCTTTAAATCTCAGTCATTCTACCACCATTGAATGGAACCAATTTCTTCATTAGTTGATTTCAAGCATGAGCAGTCATTTTCCTTTTCGACTCACAATATGTCCCGAATTTCAGACTGTCACATTCTAAGATGGGTTTCTTTATTACCAAAGTGCTGTTACTTCAAGTTTCAAATGTACGTGATAAAAGGTTGAAATCATTCCAGCCAGCAAGAGGATATTTGTTAAAAAGGATCACATGTTACAAGCAGGTAAAGTAAAGACCAGATGGTACACTATTAGGTATTGAGAGCATGTCAACACGTGTATAATACAGTTATGATAAAGTCATAATTTTATGAATATATGAATATAATTTTATTTAAAAAAACACCCACACATCCCCACAATTAGTTTTCATGCAGTGGTTACAGCAGACATTACTTTCCAATAACTTTTTTTTTTCATTCATGGACACAAATTTTACAAGGAAAGAGCACTTTTTAGAGAATTATGCACTGTGATATGCTTTTCTGCAAGAAGTTTCTCATTTCAAGCATTATCTTAAGGGCATGCATGATAAACATTTTATTTGAACTGGACAAGGAGGCAGTACACACAGCTGAACTTATGGCAAAATAAAATATAAAACATATAACATAGCACATTAAAGGTATTCATTCCAAAACTGCAATCATTTCTTTTACAGATACAAAATAAAATCAATAAGTTAGTATTTTATAGAGACTACAGTATTTTGAATACTACCACCATTAACCATGTCATATATCATCACTGATGTGAGAATATTATAATTTGTTTAACTGTTAGCAAAGAAACACATCAATCCAGGTGAAATGTTATGTGGCAAATCATCTATGAGACTATCAAAGGTATTAGCCCTCAATGGCAAATCACAGGGGGGGGGGGGGGGGGCCTAGAACAGAGAAAATGCATATTTGTCATAAAACATTGACTAACATGGCAGTAAATATAACTTGATTATTTCTCAAGGACATACTTGTGAAACATATCTATTTTATTCGTAAGAAAACATTTTGAACTTCAAAAGCAGATTATCAAGGTCTGAAGAACTTCTAGAGTGATTCTCTTTTGCTTGTAACATCATTATTTTTCCTGAAATCTTGCCTCTCATATGGCAATCTATTTCTTTACGTAAATAGGTTGTTTATTTCAGGAGGGTTTACCAGAAAGGGCTTCTACCATTGGAAGGAAAAGAGAGAAGAGTTAGCTGTCCAACCAATGAGGAAGAAGGAGAGAAGAACTGGGGATTGTTTTTTGTTAGGGATAGCTGGAGCATCTTACCACTCTGCTGGGACGCCTCATCCGAGGACTACTGCTCATTCTGGGACTCTTCTCCTGCTCGCTCTGCCATGACAACATGATAAGAAAAAATAGCCATCTTCATACAGAGGATCCTTCAGATGACATCAACAAGGATCAACACGGCTTGACCCTCCCTGTGATTTACTGTATACACCATATATTTAGCAAGTCAAAAAGTGTAATTTTTGTGAACCGGGACTTCCTGATAATTTCGCAAGTGGTTAGATTCACGATTGTGGAGTACAGTAATGAAGAAAGAAATGCACACATGAATGTTACATCTATGTTGGGATCAGAGTTATCATTTTCACGTGCTCACAAAATTTCACCCCAGTCACAAAATTCGCAAAATATGATCCCACAAAATATATGGCATATACAGTAATCATTCAGCTCATCCCCTGATAGGTTTTTTTTCCAGCACATTTCCCTGACATGCCTTCTCCACCAACATGCACAGATGTCCTGAGATTAACTATCATTAAATATGAATCATATAAGTTTCTGTATTCCTGTTGCATCACAATGACATCCCAGTTGACCTATTTTGCCAGAGTAGGTTTGTCCAGCAAATGTTACATCAAAACATTCAGGAAAAATTCTACCACACAATTATCAAATAGCTCTGCCAATTTTGAGGAAGTGCATGAGCACATAAAGCTGTGTTTAATCAGTCCACGATGGAAAATTTTAGTCTGAAGACCCGATAGAAACACATAACCGACACATTAAAGATGAATCATGATGCCATTATTGAACATACTGCCTGCTACTTCGATAATATATTTCAGTTTTATCACATTCACCTGGAAGAGCCCATGGCACTTATCACAAAGAGTAAGCAGCAAACCTAGAGAAGCAACCTTTCTCATACACATTCTGAAGGAATAATAGATGATATCAACCCACCCAATACTGGCCCACAAAAGAGTAATAATAGCCTCCAAAGTTTCTAATCAATCACATCAGTTAAGCAAGAGGTCAAAAATAATTGATTGTGATCTACATAACTATTGCTCTCATCCTCATTTGCTGTTTTCATGCTGATCATCCTGTCGTCTGCTTGGCACAAGGGCCCCACGACTGCGGGCTCAAAAAATTACACACAAAAAAATGATAGTTGCACCAAAGGAAAGAGTTTTCAAAACTCTGTCAAATTATGTCATGCACAAAAATTTGATTTAGGAGTGATATTTCATGCTAGGGCCATTTTGGCAGGCAGGTGACAATCTGTTCTTCAGAGAGACTCGATAGATTGACTTGATACAATAGATTTACCTCAACATGTGGGACTACTCCCATTTTACAGCTTACCTCTTGGGCTTTCTTGTCAGAATTCTGTGCCTTCTCAAGCTCCCTCTCTGTGCCCAGTTTGTTGTAGGCTTCGATCACAATGGCAACAAACAGACTGGAAAGAAAACAAGATATTCAGAAGGATGAATCTACATATACATTATACAATGAATGATCAAATCACAAATAAATCGAAACCCTGAATGTACAATATACCGGGTGTCCCCAAAAAAGCGGAACGGTGGATTTTCAGTACCTTGCGTTCTAAAAGTGATATATTTTTTGACATCATTAGAAAGAGCATTTTCTGCAGAAGACAATGATACCAAAGTCATTGAATTTGGTGTAAAACTTTTTATTCTATGCCCAATTCTGTAAATGCAGTCATTTTCAAATTTCGTTGGATTTTTGCGACATATGAGTGAAGAATTTGGGTGCGACACGAGTTCCATTGATTCATGTCAACAAAAGATACAGCTTTCACATTGGGTGCGGGCCAGGAAAAAAACAGTGTGTGTGTGTGTGTGTGTGTGTGTGTGTGTGTGTGTGTGTGTGTGTGTGTGTGCGCGCGCCCAATGTGAAAGCTGTATCTTTTGTTGACATGGATCAACGGGCTTACACAATACACCGTATGGAACGTGTGGTGGCACCCAAATTCTTCACTCATACGTCGCAAAAATCCAACTAAATTTGAAAATGACTGCATTTACAGAATTGGACGTAGAATAAAAAGTTCTGTACCAAATCTAATGATTTTGGTATCAGTGTCTTCTGCAGGAGATGTCAAAATATATATCACTTTTAGAATGCAATGTACTGAAAATCCACCGTTCTGCTTTTTTTGGGACACCCGGTATATTCATGATTATAACCAACAAAACTTGTCACTACGAGAGCTTTTCTTGAATATCATTATAGGCAATATCCTGGGATATAATTGTGTTTGGGTTCGTGCACTTGTATGTAGTATACTTTTTTATTTCTTCATGAAATATGTACATTGATTAAATTGATAACTGAATACACAGATGTAGAATATACTGAATACACTCTTGTGCAATTTGTCTCAATTGTTTGTATACGATACAAAAGTCATGACACCAAAATGCTGTTCTTCACATAATGCAGTGTTAGATCATTCATAATCGAGAATGCCTGATGTAAATCATTGCTTCTCCATGCAGTTAACTGAACAAACTAGCATAGGCATTACATATTTTGAAAGCTGTCATTACATTCACCCAGTTCATGTGCAGATGACAAATGACACAAGAATATTGTTTCAGATTAGTCATTACTGGGCATTGGTCTGTTGGTGTTCATCAATCGTATTTCACTGCTGATTGGTGGAGAAATCATTGATAATGCATTTAAACTTAGCTTTGTGTGTAATATCACTATCTCTTCTATTCCCCCCCCCCCCACCCCCATTCCTCCCTCTCTCTCTTTCTCTCTCTGTCAGCTGAAAGAAACAGACAAGTACATTGAGAATTCTAACAAAACAAGATTTGAAGTCATTACATGTTGATTAATCAAAAATAGATAGCACAGTTTCTGCATGACTTCCCACTCAAAACAATAAAACAAGCAGCGCTCTAAGAGAATTCAAAAGTTCAATCAAACATAATGGCTTTTGCAATACTTCATCAATCAAACATAATGGTTCTGCAATATGTTTCCGTAACACCCAAAGATATTTGTTGTGACTTACTTCATGACAAAGAGATTGATGGTACTAAAGCAGCCAACAAAATATATGCAGACCCAGTCCGTAGTAGCAACCATAGCCTGCAAAAAAAAAAAAAAAAAAAAAAGATTACACAAATGTTCTTTAAATTTAGCACTTTTACTTCTGTAAGTTATGAAATTAATTTGGGTATCAACAACATCATACATGTATGTTTTTATTCTCATGTGCAGTGTAACTCCACAAATCAAGTATCATCTTCACAAGATGTCCTTTGATACATTCCCTTAGCATCATGAAAACAAAGACAGCATAATTATGACATGTGATGAATGATAGCATGGATGACATTAATGACTGCCAGTATACAAATGATGCACGGGGTCTGAGTGCATCATCAGGAATTGTGTGCATATGGTAACTACGGCATTTTTCAACCAAGGAGGTGCAGCTGTGTAGGTATAGATCAGCTTCCCTGATTAAAGCATGCACACTATTCCTACTGACACATGAAAAGACACAGGCAATTTTTTTTTCCTGTTTTAATTATGCGTCAGGTAATTACTGAATGCATGGCAAATCTATTGAATGCATAACAGGCCATCTCTTGCTAAGTGTGCAAACTCTTACTACTGTACAAGCACAGGATAGCATGTTTACAGTGGCTATACATCGAGTCATTACCAGTTCACAAATGCAATAGAATAAATCTGATGGATGCAATCACAGGGATTTTGTGACAGACATACAAAAGAGGTTAGGTAAAATTTCATCATTTCAGCAGGGAAGGGAGACCATTAATGGTACATTAACTTCACTGAGAGTAAAGTAATGTAGCCAGAGATTTGGTAAGGTTACAGTAAGGTATGTCTGCACGTTGGCCGTCAACTCACAGCATTCATGATTTCATGCCAGTTACTTGTGGTCACAATCTGGAACACCATTAGCCAAGAGCACCTGGGTGGAATAGAAGTCATTTGAGCGGAATTAGGATCCTCACATCAGTTTCCTCAGATCACATTGAGAATCTTACAAAAGTATATATAACAAACTTCAAAATTAGGCATTACGACATATAATCATATCAGTAATGCTGAAAAAAAAAAAAGGTGTCATGAATGTACACAAAACCAAGTCCGTTTGCCTCTCCAGAGACCTATAATGTAGGACAGACTGTAAATTTGCTTGACTGAATGAGGTTGCTGCACTGATCTTCCAGTGTCTTTGTCAACAAAACCACTATACTAGGTATACATGGAGAAATTATTCCTTGGTAGTTATCACTAACAATGCTGTGTAATATCTAATGGTATGCCTCTACACTACACAATCTATCAGTGGGGGACCTGTTTGGGCACAATCAATGGATTCAACTCACAGGAAAGAATCAAAGCCGATGCCACAGTTGTACTCATACACGCCGGCTTCGTAGCTTTCGTCCTTTGGGATATCGTAAAACAGCTCCCAACCCAGGACAGAAAAGAAGAATGAACTGGTGAAAAGAAAAGAAGGCAAACATTTACAAGTAAGATATTAAATCTTGACTGATCATCTCTATCTGCAAAACCTTTTCCATGCAACATTTAATGCTAAAACAGTTTAAAGTTATTTCTTTTTCATTTAATATCATCATTTCACTTTTGTATTTTAATGCCTGCTCTGTTTTGAAATGAAATCAATCTGTGCTTTTTCATCACAAAATGCAAATTTTGGCAAAGATTTAGGATCATGCCATCCTGGTTAAGAGTTTGGCTTGGTAGCATTATAACAGTTTCATCACGCCCTGGTTCTTTTGAAAGTAGTATGAGATTGGTCAGCACTATTTCACTATCTTATTACTTTTCTGTAGAAATAATTGTCTGCAATCAATATTGGTGTCAACAACATCATGAAAGAGAAGCTCTGGGTTAATAAATGCAAAAATCAAAGAACGACAAAGATGTGTATAGATTAAGTCTACTACACATCGACCGCCTATTTTCAGATCGACCACCCTGCGAAATGCTTTCTCGCGTATAAAACCAAAAGTATGGTTGGGACAGGGCGCAATACGCTGGAACATTCGAACAAGAAAACAAATAAAGAGAAATTAGGGGGATACAGGTAAATAACTTGGGGAAACAGGAAGAAAATCCTTGTTAGTAATACACGTAATTATTGTTAACACAGCTTTGCCATTTACTAGATTTACGTGCTTTATCAATGGGAGAACGGGCAGCCGATTAAAATGATGAGCTTGCACCGGTGCACAGTAAAAAATGTCACTTGTGTTTGTTGCCGAGAATTCTGCGTATACGGTACGAGTCAACAATCTGAGCCCGTGATATGAATCTGCAGTTTTTTTTTTTACCTCGTGTGAAATGAAATTAAGGTAAAACTGAGGGAAATTTTCTAAGATAAAAGGTATTTAATCAAAAAATGGTTGATGAATAGTAGGTCCAACTATACCAGGCACATCATTACTCTAATACATATGACACGTTCCTGTATATCTGTCCTCCTATTTACCAATATTCATATCTATTTATCCATTATATCTATAATATCAATTATTGCTTTCTTTCTTCTCTCTCTCTTTCTCTCTCTCCATATACCTACCTCTGCTCATGCCTATATGCACACAGATATACAATAGGCTACTCAATTATCATCATTTTATCGATGGCACAAGCAAAATTGGCTCTACTTCTTTATGAGACCCAATCAAACTGACTTACATGATGATGAAGACTACAATGATGAGGTTGAACATGACAGGAAAGACCTTGATGGAGAACACCAGCACCGCCTTCTTGGTCTGTTGACATGGAAACAAGAAGCAACAACATCTCAGCGTTACAGACATTCTGTATTGATATCACCATGAGTTGGGAAAGTCTGTCATAACCTACAAGCACTATGAAAATATCATCAATGCCAAGAACTAAGCAAACACAGGGAGAATATTGGTCTGCTACATAATTGAATTAACTTTTAATACTGGGAGTAACAAAATGGGGAGGAGGAGACATTTTTCTTAAGATTTACGCATTAACCTGATTTTATAAGTACTGGAGGCTTACTTTGGTACCTGAAGATGCTTGACATGGCACCAGATAGTGATGGTGACTATTTCTACAGCTTTTTTTCATTTCATTTTTCAATAGAACATTTATTTCCAGATCAATTCGTGTATAAACAGCAGTAACAATTCAGTAATGACAAACTGGAGGTGACAACTCAGTAAGCACAGCTTGAAGTGAGTGCACCTTTAACATTTGAAAATGTAGTTGAATCTGATTGAAACATAGCTAAAAAGACATTTTTGTTTAAAATACACATATTTACAAGACAAAGTACAGATACACAAGAGACTAAAGCTAGGGATGCAGGAGGGAAAACAGATAGGAAGAAGGAAAAAAAGAAAGAAAAGAAAAGAGAAGAAAGAAAAAAATACATTAAGGAGAGGTAAAGAGAACCTAAAACACACACTTGTAATACTATAACAAACAAGGCAACATTGGACATACATGTACATGTATTTCATTTTAGTATAATCAAGAGAAATTTCGCAGCCCTCACTATAGACTACCTTATATGGATGAATACAACTTTCTCTTGAGTCTTATCTTAAAACAATTTTGAGATGGTGCATTTCTTATGTCTTTAGATAAATTGTTCCATTTCTTGGGGCCCACAAAACGAATATTATGTTGGTAAGACATGGTTCTGGGTCTGGGCAAATGCATTAATGACGAGGAGCGTGTATTGTAATTATGCACATTCTGATTGATATCAAACAATTGAACAAAATGGTCAGGCATAAGTTTGTTGACACACTGATATACAAAAATACATTGCTGATAGGTGGTGATATTTTTCAAAGTAAGCAATTTTAGTTTTGAGTATAACGGGCCTGCTTTAGATTTCGGGTTCGCTCCATGTATAACTCTTACTATTTTATTTTGCTTTGAAGTCAATTTCTTTAGACTGGACTGAAAAGTACTTCCCCACACCATGTTGCAATAAGACAAATAGGGCAGAACAAGAGTGGAGTATAACATCCGTAATACATCAGTAGGTAACATGTAGCTTAGTCTGGATATAATACCAATGCTCTTTGATATTTTTTTCTCTGTCTCTTGTATATGAGGCTTCCATGTTAATTTGGAATCTAAAATAACACCAAGAAATTTAGTTTTCTCTACCCTGGGAATTTGAACATCATTCAATTCCACTTTAACAAAATCAGTGTCGTATGATTTGTTACGATTACTAAAAACAATAAAGTTACATTTGCGGGGGTTAACAGATAATCGATTTGCCTGAAACCATGTACACAATTTTGAAAGGCTACTATTTACTTGATCTTGCAAAGAAGGAAGATCCTTACCACTGAACAATATATTAGTGTCATCAGCATATAATATGTACGATGAGGTATCGGAATTAGAAACATTTCCAATGTCATTTATGTATAATATAAACAACAGTGGTCCTAATAAAGACCCTTGTGGAACTCCACATAATATTTTCTTTAAGTCTGATATACAACTGTTATATTTTGTACATTGGTATCGATTGGAGAGGTAGCTTTTAAACCAATTGTATGCTACACCTCTAAAACCATAGTGCTTAAGTTTAGCTAACATAATATTATGATTAATCGTGTCAAAGGCCTTTGACAAGTCAACAAAAACACCAATAAGAAAGGAATTTTCCTCAAACGTATCAACAATCTTATTCGCAATGTCAGTTAGGGCCATGGAAGTTGAATAGTTGCTGCGAAAGCCGTACTGATAACTACCCACAATATTATTTTGATCAAGAAACTTAACAGCACGGTTGTAGACAATCCTTTCCAAAATTTTCGAAAAACAAGGAAGCACTGAAATTGGTCTGTAATTTGACAATTCACATTTGTCACCATTTTTAAACACAGGGGTTACACGAGCAATTTTCAATTTATCTGGAAAGACTCCTGATGATAAAGATAAATTGAATATATGACATAACGGTTTGCTGATTTCTTTTATTGTATGTTTGATTATACGAGGACTGAAATCATCAATTCCAGAGGCAGTATTATTCCGAAAAGAGTTGACAATGCTACATATTTCTGCTTCAAATGTTGCATGAAAATAAATGGTATTCAAACAAGGGTTCACCAGATAACTCATAAAGTTAGAATTATTTTGTGGTATCAACTTATCAAGATTTGGACCAACCTGAGTAAAATATGAATTAAAAGCATTTGCAATTTTGTGAGAGTCAGTAGTTAATTCACCATTACATTTCATTTGCATATCAGTAACACATTTACCACCTCTATTCAAAAGTGTATTTATAAGATTCCAAGTTGCTTTAATATTACTTCTATATGCAACAAATTTCCTTTCAAAATATTGTTTCTTCACATTTCTTATTGTAGCATTCAGAGTATTTCTAAAACGTTTATACTTTAATTCATTAAAGTTGCTTGGTTTACGCATATATTTCTTATATAACAAATTTTTATATTTGATAGAACGTAAAATACTGTCAGTCATCCAGGGATTAAGCTTTCTTGCACACCGACTTTTTTTCTTTAGGGGAAAGTGTTTATTATATAACCCTGACAGAACAGACTCAAAATAATCATAAGCTTCGTTAACATTTTCCATAGTATACAAATTATCCCAACAGTGTGAACCAAGTTCAGTCCTGAAAGCGTCAATACTGTCTTTGTTTACAGTTCTCACATAAATATCACTTCTTGGTCTGTCACTTTTTATTTGATTTAGATCAGTTAGCTGGAAGACAGGTAAATGATCAGTAATATCACAATACAACAGTCCACTTTGAATAGGCTTATTGAACTGGTTGGTAATAATATTGTCCAACAGAGTAGTAGTGGCATTGGTAATGCGTGTAGGCCTCGTTATAAGAGGGAGACAATAGTTACTAAAAAGTGTGTTAACAAAATCAGTTACATCATTATCCGTGCTATATTTTAATAAATCAATATTAAAATCACCCATAATATAAACTAATTTGTTTTCTTTCAGTAGCGGTGAGATCTTTGAATCAAAAGTAACATTAAAGTTATGCGAATTTATACCTGGGGGCTTATACATAGTGCCTATCACAATATTTTTTCCTACTGATTGACAAATCTCAATAAAAATAGATTCACACATACCATCATCACTAACCAGATCAGGTCTCTCAAAATAGGAGTAAGAGTCCTTTATGTACAAACCAACTCCGCCACCTAATTTCCCACGTCTATTATAACACACAGAGTTGTAACCTGGTATATTAGGCAGTTTGTCGGCATCTTTGAGCCAGGTTTCAGATAAACCAATAACATCAAAGTCAAGTTTAAGCAAGTTTATGAAGTTTAAAATTTGATCACAAGTTAACTTCTATGAACTTGATTCAAAACTGATCCAAAACAGCAGCAACAAGACAACTCATGAAGGACCCATGAGTTTTGCTTGCTAATCAGCCTTCCTACATGCATTGTTCATTGATAAATGCAGATGCTCAAATAAAAAGTTAAATGCCATTCAACAAGGAATACATGATCCTCCCACCCACTCATGCCTGTACCCACTAGAGTTTTTTGGTGGGATGGTCACATTGTTACACACCAACACTTTATACAGAGTTACATTACAGCTTAGCTTTTCTTTTATTACCTCCACCAACGGAAGAGGTTATGTTTTCATTCCATTTGTTTGTTTGTCCGTGTGCAAAAAACTCAAAAAGTTGTGAACGGATTTTAATGAAACTTGCAGGAAAGGTTGAAAATAGACACAAGAAACAGATGATCAAATTTTGGTAGTGATCCAGAAAGTTTTATGGATTTTAAGAAGGATTTTCAATATTTTGGCAGGTAGGGTAAATGAACTTGGGAGTTCAAGCTGCGCATTTTTGAGGATTTTATAATAAGTGCGCACTAAAGTGCGTGCTCTAGTTTCTGCTAGGGCGAGGTGTGCCGCGCAACTTGGTATTGATAAAGTAACAAAAGATTTCTATACTGGGAAACTGGCCGACTTACAGCATGAATATGCGTGTTGATGGAAATCACAGATCTCTCTGGAAGAGCAAGACAGTGTTGGAAATGAGTTGCTTGGTGGAGGTCTGCACTCTCTCAGTGCTTCTCTAGTTTTGTTTTTGTTTTTAGCTTTCTTTAAGGAGCAATTGACTGAAAGCCAATCAAGGCTTGTAGAGTTAACACTGAGTGTGAGAGCACATAAAGTGTAAGAGCTCACCTGATTTGAACTTCTTGAACAGATACTTCAAAAAGTGTTTAATCAACCCTTTGTGTGCTTTGAGCATGATTGGCACAGAAAAGCCCATAGCAGTATATACAAGGTCCCATCTCCTTGGCAAAGAAAGTGTGAAATCTTAACCTGCTCACCTGATCTGAATTGAAGCACACTCTAATGAGCACAGCAAGCCCTGAGATAATGTTACAGATCCAGTAGTAGGCAGGCGGAATGACGTAATACACAATGTTGGCTACCATGGCGATGAAGATGAGGGCAATGTCCAGCATTTCAATGACCTGGAGCAGGTTCCGACCTTCTGCTAGGACGCGTAGAACCACCTCAACCTGTATGGGCGAGGTCCAAAATTAAATATTATTACTATCTGCCAACACTTGGCTACAATGTTGACTTTTTTTTTTTTCAAGTTCGCTATCTTCAAACTCAATACACAAAACTTAACCCATTGAGGACGGGCTGATTTTGCTACAACATACAATTTCCCATGGACCCCTGCCCAGTTATACTGGAGACTCGTCTTCAACAGGTTAATGTGAAACTACAGGATGTACACTTATGGTGTCTCCAGGACTACTTACCCCTGAGATTTTCTAATGACCGGTTATATTGGCAATTCATAGTCAATGCCATCTCCTGGTACAATCACTGTCAGAATGATTTACTGAATAAAAACCTCAGTGTTTTAATCGCTATATGTATTATATATTCAATCTTTGGTTGTATAAATATACAGGGAGATAATTCAAAGACATGAATTTTTTGAAGCAAAAGAAAACATGTATCTGTCACTTTATTATATATTCAACTATCTTCTAACATTATAAATTCATTGAAATCAAAGCTACTACATGAATAAATATAAATTGCATATTGGCAAATGATTACTCACAAGGAATGCAGAAATGATGGTCGTCTTTAGAATCTGAATGCTGAGCATTGCAGTTTCTGACATGCCATACCACTTCAGGCAGAAGAGAATGCTGTGTGAAGGCAGACAAAAAGATATTCATTCATTCATTCATTCATTCATTCATTCATTCATTCATTCATTCATGCATTCATTCATGCACTCTATCGTTGGTGTTCTCATTTATTCCTTTAAACACTTCTTCTATAGTTCCTTTCTTAAATCACTCTTTCCCTCTCTTTTAAGCAAGCAATTATGCCACTATAGATAAACTAATTGGCTCCATTTGCCAATCATTTATGACTTTATTTATGATGAAGGCATTCAAATATTAATGCATTCGGTGATTCTTTTCTAGTCAAGTGTCAATTCATATGATGAATTTTTATTTTTACCATATTATTTTCCTTAACCAAGAATTACGAGGAATATTAACTTAAAAAGTGATGAGATAAAGTGGCAATAATGTGCCTTTGCCTCAAATAAATTGTATATTATATCACTTTTTTTTCTTTGCTAATGGAGATGAATACACAGACACATACACTATTCTACAGGTTCTCCAACACCTCAATATCAAAGAACGAAAATGTTGTTCTCAATAACAATGCAATGCGGTAAATCACAAATGCATGACATTGCAATTAGCAAAGAATAGAGACAGGCATATAAACCACTCTTCCCCTCACAGATTTTGAAAACTGAATACTGCTTCATAGTACACTAAAGTAGAGAGGAGTATTGAGGAAAATGTTAGTGACTGGTGGCATTAGCAATCAACAGATCAGGGCAGGAAAAAGTGGATGAGAATGTACTACAGAGCATTCCAAGGAGATATCTCACCAGTGAAGTAGAATGAGAGTTAGCACAATTCTGGAAAAGGCCTTCGAGCGAATGACCTTCTGACAAAATGACTGCATCGTGAAGACAAACTTTGACCCGCCAGTATCCTGGAAATAATCACACCAAAAAGAAACAAACATTGAATTTGATATGCAGACAGTAAAGTAGAGTGTAAATACACCAATACCAAATGAAACACCTTGCTTTTCATTTGTGTCTCATTTCATTTCATTTCATTTCAGTGTGTAGTACTCTTGCATCATTTATAGTACATGTAGTGTAGATATCCATTACACAAAATCCATCATCTATTTTATGTTAAAACATGATATGCACTGTATAGTGAAAAAAATAACTGCACTTAAATCAAATTTTGGTAATGGCACTGACTCCCTAACATGTGATAGAAGATGCACATTTTACTTCAACAGTATTCCATGAACACATCAATATGTTAATAATTTTTATATCAATGGAAAATACACAAGATTTGGATACATATATTTCAACTTATTTAGATGACAATATTAATGGCATCAACTATCATAACTTATCAAAAGAGAAGATTACTGCATGGGTGATGATTTCTTGATGCATACTGGACTGCCTTAATTGCCAAGACTCACATATTACTGTATATGCAAAAGTGCATGAATGAATGTAAGTTCCTGTTATCAAAATGTTATCAAAGTTATCAAAATGATATTTTTTTTTTTTTTTTTTTTTTTTTTTTTTTAGGGGGGGATTGGGATGTTAGGGAAGAATATGCCCAGATTCTGAGAGACCATTTATTCACTCTCTCTTCTTGCTCCATTCTATCTTAAATATTTTGACTTACAATATCATAAAACTTGTCCTCTTCAAACTCGAATGAGAGTGCTTCGTTCAGTCTGATGGTCCACTCTAGAGAGTCCACCTGTCCATCATTGTTGTCATCCAGGTAATCAATCAGCTGGCTGTTCATCTCATCAGTGTGCTGTCAATAAAATCCAATGAATTAAAAAAAACAGTTTGTTTGTTTGTATTGTGTCTATTGTTCCATATTCCACATTTAACAAATAAACCATAAACATTAAAAAAAAATGCATGGGTGAATTGTCAAATACAACAATAAAACAATTAAACATGTGAAATATGAGGAATCTAAATAAAAGCATTGCTTGTAGGGAGTAGATATATATCAGAAGAGATATATATCAGAAGAGCAGAGCTATAAATTCAATCAAACAGCAGAATTTAGAAATAAAGTGGAAATCTCAGGTCTGAAATCCAGTGAAACTGTAGGGGAAGAAATCCAGTGATATAGGATGTTGAAAATCCCAAAAAAGCACATGACTTAGCAATACAATACTCTTACAATGGTTATTTTTGTGCAAGTTTTTTTTCACGCTTGGCTGGGTAAGATGATTTTTGTGTGTTTTTAATTCCGCGGAATCAAGACAGATATTAATGGACCATATGACATACAAAAATATTCACATGTTTTTATTTTCGTGCTGGTTTCTGGTTGCCTGAAATGCATGCAATAATTCAGGGTGAAAATTTGGGCAAGCTATCTGACTGAACAATCTTAAAAAAATGAAAAACAAGCAAAGTTCACTGATAATGATCCTACACAAAAACATAAATTAGGTAAAAACTTCCCCTTTTGTAATAGTTTGTACGAATATTTAAAGGCAAGAATGCATGTGTATGCATGTGTCCACAATTGAAGGGGATGATGAAAAGTGCTACTCACATGAGGCTTGAGAATCTTCAGGAGCTTGAGGAAGCGTCCGTCCGTGATTGGGAGGCTGCCATTGCCAAGGGGATCGAGGAGGTTCCACGCCTTGGCAAGCTCCGCCCTCTCCCTGGCACGCTCCTTCTTGACATGCTTCTTGGCAAAGGACCTAAAAAAGAAAGAAAGAAAGACCTTTGACCTTTGACCTCATGACCCCAAACTTTCACCAGAGAATCGTAATTGGGTAATACATGTATACAATATGTTTCAAGAAATATCTTCAGGCATTGCGTAGATATGGTGGAAATAGTGAAATTTTACGTATTTGACCTTGACTTTTGACCTTGAGCATGTGCACCATAAGTTGGTAGGCACAACTTCACCCCCTCATACACATACATGCCAAGTTTCATTAGGATACCGCAAAAGGCTTTTTAGTTACGCTGTCCACAAAATTCATTACGGACGGACGGAAGGACGGACGGACAACCCGAAAACATGATGCCTCCGGCACCACTTCGTGGCGGAGGCATAAAAAAAACATAAGGATGTTGAATTCAAGCAACATACCCCTGAGCTACAGTTTCCTCTCCACACATACTAATGCTTAATTAATAAATAAAATGCCAAGTCACGTTTGCATTATGCATTGCTTGTTATTTTCAACAGAAATACAATTTACTTTCTTCCAAGGCCAGTCAAAGGGGAGCAATGAATATTGGATTAGAAGACCTCGGGTGTACATCATCATTATTTCCTCTTGCCACATTTGGCCAGAAGAGATCAAGCCAAAATGGGAGGCTCATAACAGAGCAATAAATTCCTTCTATGATGACCTCCTGATTAGGATCACTAAAATCAACAGCCAGAGTGACCTCTGAGACATGAGGAGCGGTGAGACAGTTAGGTAAACACACCACTATAGAGACAGACAACGAACCGCGATCCATGATCACACTTCCCTCTCCTCCCCCCCCCCCCCCCCCCTCCCCATTTCGGGGAAGAACAAAGTCAAATCAGGGTAGGGTATAATTTGATAAACACGTCCTAAAATTTCAAAGAATGATATCACCTAGCTAGGATATGATAAATCATAGGATATTGCATACCAAGGCCCACACACCGTCACCTACAATCAATATTTGCTATTTTGTGTTTGGTTTATTTTTTAAGAAACCAACATCATTACAACTACGCATTCCTGGAATTATCATCTCTCAAAAAGAGATAGTCAAAAGGTTTTGTGATAAAATGTACAAGTCTCCTAGGATGCCTTCCATCCTAAACTATCTTTGTTTTGTTTTTTCACTATCACAATACTTATCCATTAGCTACATTAATAATTATCTACATTTTTAATGTATTCATGGTCCTTTGTGTACAATGTCTGTAATTCAGCCTGTGGGTTGCAATGGATATTGCTCAATAAAGTATCTTTTCAATTCAATTCAATTCAATTCAACCTATTTAGAACTGGAAATTGAAATGAAAGCTTTTAATTGTTGTATTACATCTCTGTTAGTCTAACTTTCACATTTTTTTTGCAGCACTGCATAAAAAGTGTATCTGTCTACGGTAGATACATGATATCATTGCTGCAAGTGTCGATAGGTGTGAGGAACCGCAAAATCAATAATACTATTGCATGACGTTGAAGTACACTGTAACATCAAACCCTTACCATTCTGTTTACCAAACGTTTCAAACAGGAGTTGGAGCTGAGATTAAACTGGACAATGCTACTCCTCTGTAAACATTGCTTGAAAGGTTTGCTTTGCTCTCGTCTTCACCATATTCAAGGTTTTCCAGATAATTTTAGGCGTAAACCTACGCACAAGACATCAATCATTACACTACACACACTTATACAAACACATACAAACCCATCACAACAATTACAGCACATGAAAAAGAGATTTCAGAACTCATTTCCATGACAGGGGAGGAAATCAATCTGACCTCACAAAAAGAAGAAAAAAAAAAAAGGTGCAACAAGCTGGGCTCTACAAGCATCAGATGATGAATATGACCTGCTGACTTCAACATTCTCAAACAGTAAAATTCATTCCCTTGAAGTGAACAAATAAAGTACAACAATCTTGGCTCTTAACTATCAGGTAAAAAATATGACCTACAGACTTCAATATTCCCAAGTAACATCAAGCCCTAAAACTCTACCTGTTACAGAAGGATAGTGTGGTAACTTGACTTACCAGTAGCTGTCGACGATGATAGCAAGCATGATGGCAGTCAGGAAAAATACTCCAACAAAGACAAAGAGACCAAAGTAGAGAAAATTCCAGCGGCTGCTGGTAAACGCCGGAATCATGACGTCCTGCAGATGCGTGTGATAACCAACACAGGATGCACATTTATTACCCTTTCATTCTCCATCTGCCTATAACAATCGAGTTCAAATTAGAGTGAATTCACATGTCTTGATATGCTGATTTCGTATGAAACGTGTAAACTCATATATTGATCCATCTATCTCACTTATCTGTGCAGAAAACAGATAGATATCATCCTGTTGCTTGTATGAAATCATCTGCACTGAAAAACAATTTTGGACACTCTTGGGAGAAACAAAACACACAACTTTACTAGTATTTCTAGAACATTGTAGACTACGCTTTTCTTGTCATACTACTATTACTACTACTACTACAACCGCTAGTACTACTACAACTACTACTTCTACTATAACTACTCCAACTACTTGTACTATTACTACTACTACGATGACTACTACTACTACTACTACTATTACCACTATTATTACTACAGCTGTACTACTAATGATGCTGATGAAAATAATGAATACCTTTAAACCATTATTGCTTTCAGCACCACTATTATCATCATGAATATCATGATCTCTATCATATCATTTATTCTTGAAACTTACCGGATAATTTTCGGTAGAGAGTAGCACGAAGAGCCTTAGAAATGAAATGCCAACATGATCAAATGCCCTGAGATAGGAGACAAGAACATTAGGGACATATTTCATGAGAATCCATAATCAAAAGCTCATGCATGAAAAAAATTCCATACAATGAGACCACATCATGGATGTATTTAACACTTGACCATATTAAAAATTTTCTGACAAACTTCACAAAATATCATATTTTCAACTTCAAACAGTAAGACTGTATTCTGAAGGTCGAAATATATCAACATAATATAAAAAAAACCCTTCATTAAAGAATATTTCTCACTATAGGTAGTGACATCTGTGAATGTAGTACACTGAAAAGAGAATGGAATGGAAGAGAAAAATTTTGTGATATCTATATACAAAATACATCTGAAGCAACACTGCACTTTGGCACTGGCCCAATGGTCCATGACCAGTTTGAAAAAAAAAAAATCACTGTCGGACCTGTAACTTTTTCAGGAATAGACCAGTAAAACATGGAAAAACTGGGCACCTACTGGTCTGACAGACAGGTTGGACCAATAGAAAAAATGGGTTAGTGCGCAGCCCTGTCTACAGGAGCATGCACTTGTTGTATAAGTGATTGTTTGTATGTGGCAGTCACATTCTATACACAAACCATTCTCTTGCTATTTCTTTGGAGGATGTCAGTATCAAGAGTATATATCAATTTTTCATGACTTACTTCTTAAAACACATGACAGAAATAAAGCTAGAAGAGCTCTCATCTAAACTTATACTTTTCATCAAGCAATGGAAAAAAAAAAATACTGCTGTATGGTTTACTTACCCTATATATACATTTGTTTCATTTGCATCACAACCCGAACTGTCATCGCTGCTTGTAATATTGTGGTAAGTATTATCATACAGGTGGACTCCAACAGCAGAAAACACAATGATGAAGAAGACAATGCCAACAAAAACCTGCACAAAAAGAGAGCAAAGAACACAATACACATCCTAACACTCTCTTCTGCGCAGACACAAAAATTCCTGTTACAATGATGAGATGGTGTATATGCCACATATTTGGCGATTCAAATTTTCACAAATCGGGCTTCTCGATATTTTAGTGAGTGGTTAGATTCACAATAATGGAGCACAGCACGGGACAGAGACATGTATGCATGTTAAAATCAGAGTTCATATTTTCATGTGTTTTTAGATTTGCAAATACCAGGTAGCACACAACTCATGAAATTCATGAAAATAAAAACCAACAGAATGTATGGCATATACAGTATATAATAAAAACTGAGTAATAATAGTGATAATAATTATGCCATAAAAAAAAACATCAATAATCTTCATCAAGATCATCATTATAAACATCACCATCATCATAATGACATACATGCTAAAGTATGGGAACCAGGAATGACTGGAACAAAATAAGCAAAAATATGATTTTTCAGCCATGTCCCATGCATCACTAGGAGTTGGAAATTAAAAGGAATGCAAGGTTGCAAGATGCTTCTATCCTTGAGGGAAAAAAATGGGATTGTTCTGACTAAAAAAGGAACACTTGACAGGTGTATTATGAAGATAATAATACCATAATTGAAAAAGATAGAAACGATGATAATAACAAGCTTCATGACAATGATTACAAAGGATATCATTTGGTTGACGTCAACGACTTTCAGCTCATTGTCAAAATTACTGGAAATTAGCATATTCTGAACAGTCATTTCAAAGCCAGTAAATTCTTTTGTAATATTCCATTCCAAATTAGACTGTGGGAGGCTCTGAACTTGCCTCAACCTGATCCACTTGCAAACAATACACTTGGGACCAACGGGAAGCGAACACCTATTATTCTTTGTAATTGATCTGATGCTTATGAATGTGGTCAAATGAATGACACTTCTTTTTTAGACAGCGGGTTAATTCATCACATTGAGTGCTTTTCCTTCATGCCCTGTGGGCAGGAGCCATCAAGTGCACCATGGGAGATGGCATCACTGGCCTTGTGATTCTCTGCACTATGTTTCTCGTATGCCAGAGGGATGTATAAATATATTGTCTACTGTGAAATGACATCAATAAATATTTATGTTACACAACAGCACTCTGCCACATGGAAACTGATTTCTGCACAGCCAGCTAAATGCTAAATTAAGTTTCCTGTCACACATTGTTCTGCTCTTGTTGTTGAGATGTTTAGACTTTATCACATTTCAGAATTCTATTTTCAATAATCTGTGAAATTTCTCTAACAGAAAACAAAAACATAATATTCAGTTGTAGAGACGGAAAAAAAAAAGTCATTTTTTTAGATGACCTTTCCACCAGCAGTATATTTGTGTATGTGCATGTGTTTGCATGTCTGTGAGCTTGTCTTTGCATCATAAAAATCATTTCTTGCTACGGGGAAACAAGAACAAAGTTACTGTACCATTACAACCACTGTCACCGAATGATAACAAGAATCAGGAAGATTCACACTTGATATCGAAGGACAACTTACCTCAACAAACTTCACGACACTAGACATAACCACATCCCAGATGTGTTGCACATTGTTCAGCTTGCACAGAATGATGAATGCCCGCAAACATCGAAAGGGCTGAGCCAAACGCTGGTGGAAAAAAGAAAGACTCAAAATGGACAAACTACAAACAGTGGTCTGCTGGCTGAACAATGGGATAAGCTCGATTTCAAAATTGAAATAAAAAAACAACAACAACACAGTTCTGATAAGTTGATTACCAAATTGATAGAATGATTCAACATTAACTCCATAAACCAACCAGAAGAAATACGGTAACAGGGTCTCTAGTTCTGGATTTTGTTGACATACAAAATTTGAAGTGAGCAGTACCACTAAAGACTTTTCCTCTTGCAGGCAGGGGAATTAATCTACTATGTTCCAACTTGTCATTAACATACCAAATACCAGTATGCAAATACTCAATTTATGGCAACTCTACAGTGACCATTCGCTATCTGAGAAGACCTTTGACACCTGCTAAGTGATGCTAAGCAAACCTTACAAAGGCAGTTTGACGTAAATAGAACACTGACACAGCCGATGTGGGAAGAAACACAATTGTATACATCTGCATCAAACACAACACACAAATCTTAGGTCATACATTAGAGGAATAGATTGAAAATAGATAAAACACAAAGAAACAAATGGAAAAATGGAATTCAGAGACCTGGATTCAAATAAAGTACCATACAATCTACAATATATGGTCAATCTGGTATTTTCCCCTCAGAATCATTCTTGTATAAATAAAAGATAACAAAAACACTTATGATAATAAAAATTATTTGTTGAGCACAGAAACTATGATGTTATACTGCACTGCAAAGCTCATCAATGCTTTTTTGCTGCACTGTACTAAATAATTTAAATGCATAAATATTGAATAAATATCACATCCACATAACATAAAAAAGATAATGAAGGTACATATGTACATACATGTATTCAGAGTTTCATAGTGTACACAAACACATAAGTACAAAGGAATATTAGGTCAGCCTTTATCTGTAATGTATATTTCTGTCCACATGGCACAAAATGTCATAAATTCCTTACACTAAAATCTAGAGGGACAAAAACCTTCATACAAAACTCTGATAACTAAAGCAGAAATATTCTTGACTGGAGCTCCATGGAGTAGTACTCTCTTACCTTGCCTATGATCACTTCTAACACCAGCATGAAATAGTCCACACAGTACATGCAGGTGAAAACAAATTCACTCCTGGTGAAGTACAAGAGAAAGATAAGAAAATTTAATAAAAGAACAAAGAAAAAGAATGTAAAAATCACAGATATACCAGTATGATTCTTCCTCTTTCGTATACAGAGTATCAAACACCCTCCTTACCCTAACATGCCAGGACAATGAAACCGTCACATTAAAGGTGCTGTTTAATATTAGGCGCAGTGATTTAAAAAATGTTCGAGATATTACATTTGATGCATAGGTCAGTTGTATCACAAAAATCCTACCCTGTAAAAATTTTTGCAATGAAGCAAAATAATATAAGGAAATATCACTATTTCTCCTTAATAAAACATAACAGTAGATGGTTTAGTCTAGCATACGGGTAGCTATTGTTTACATTTTCTATCTTCAACAATGTTTGATATTAATAATACTGATTAAAACTTTGACATTGGTTGTTTCTATCCCTAACACACATTTTAAAACTATTTTGATGCACCTAAGCTGGGTTTTTGTTTCATCTGCAAATGCAATTGAGCAGGTTGACATACTTCACCAAACATAACAAAGAATCTCATATAATTTATTTATTACAATTCTATCTTGTTTTTCTCTCTCCTAGCAATGAAAGTAACTACTTTTTGACAATGAGAGTAGAAAAGGAGAGGGTAATATTAGGCGAACACACATTTGGCATACCACAGTACTTATCTTGTGTGCAGCCATATACAAGATTTTGGTGCTGACTCCAAAAGTCAGGATGCATCTTACAAATTTGTACCATATACATCTAAGCGCTTTAGGGCACTTGTTGCAAAAGCAGGCAGAGTATGAATATGATTATTGAGTTTTTGCTATCTCATGACATACATTGAAATGTCCATGAGCTCCAAACACATGATGCTACAGCATCTCTCACATACAGTATGATGTCCACTTACCTCAACCACCTATTCTCGTCCAGTGACCAAAACACTCGCCAGGACAGGAACCCCATGTGCACACCAACGTCAATGGCATAGACAATAAGGCAAAGAGGAGTCAGGGCCAGGACTATGTAGATGGTGGGAGACGCTTGTCTGTGTGGTCAAGAATAAGAACAAACACTATCCAATTAGAAACTGCACCTGTAAAACAGACATCTAATGAACATACTTCCAATATATGAGTTGCATTACACAGGGATGCACACTATAAACTTTTTTTTTTTTTTTTTTACTGCTTCGACCTGTTTGTTGGACCAGTATGTACCCAGTTTTTTATTCTTCACTGGTCCATTCCTGGAAAAGTTACAGGTCCAATAGTGATTTTTACTGGTCAGGGACCATCGTACCAGTGCCAGTGTGCAGTGTTGCATTACTCTGGCTCGTCTTGAACACCATGACAAAAACAGTCAAACCTTTTCTAGAACGACTGCTCAAGGGAAACACAAGTTCAGTCATTATAGTCAGGTCATCATTGTAGACCGGTTGGATGCGTAGCCATCATGACAAACATGTTATACTTGTATTGGTACGTATGTATATGTGTGTGTACAAATGTACTGCAGTATCTATTCAACAATATAACACAGACAAGAATTTATTTGATGTGATAGCCAACAAAGCAAATTGTAAGCTGGTCGTTCTACCTATAGTACAGCATGGATGATTTGGATGCACAGTAGGAGCCTACCTTACTTTCTAAAATGCCTTTATACACCTGATTTCTGCAACACCGATACTGCAGGTTATTTTTGATATTAAAAGCTATCTCTCTATATTTGCATATATGTACATCATGTGCATCTATGACCTTTCCTCCTACAAACGTAATATTCCATCTATCAATTTCTATCTAAGCATGTCTCTTAAAAAACATTTTCCTACAAATATGCTACTGTTTCCATGCACACTGTATGTTTTGGGTTTTGTTGTTGTTTCCAAACATGATCTGCAGGCGCTCCCATCAACAGGGGTTGAAAAGTCAAGTCATTCTCTTTTTTTTTTTTTAATCGTTATATATGGAGAGGCAAATAGCAAACCATTCAATGTTTCAAGACAAGACTATCACAAGTAATTACATAGAGACAGACACAAGTCATATACTGCAAAATGTCAATTTACAGTACCACACTTGGTGCTCAATCAACCGGAACATCGTGTCAAAACTATTTGCACAGTCACTACATGATGATTGAAGATAATCAAGGGAAAATCCATTCAGCATCAGTCTGCTCAAAAAGCCCCCCCCCCCCCCCCCCCCAAAAAAAAAAAAAAAAAAATCTCAAAGTAAAGAAATGAAAACATTTATGACACTTCCCCAAGTATTTGATCAAGATGAGTATTGATTCTGCATTTCAACATCAAAGAACAAACATTTGTACATAGTTGTGACATGACAGTTGGGATTACCCCATTCACAGTACAATGAAAACAATGTGTACACAGCCCACTGCACAATGATCTATCAAAATCTTATGACAAAATTATTACTTGGTGCTATTTCATTCCAGAGTTTCGATACCAAAATAATGGGTATAAAAAGCCCCAGCACAATTTTTGTTTTTTGTAGTTTTTTTCTGAACACGTTTTACAAGAGTGAAAACATAAATTGTTGTACATTTTCCAGTCTTATCTCTCTTTGGCTCATTTAGTTTGGTGAGTATACAACAGAAAGTTAATACTTAACAAAAAATACCATAAAACGAAATACCACAAAATATTGGAAATGTGACATGTCACGTACAGCAAAGAAAATTTCTCTATAGATAAATTGTTTGAGTACACATAGTCTTCTTTTTAATTGTGCATGATTATATTCATGAGTGCACTTCATTCTGTGTGATTCAATCCAAGTCTAGAGTCCAGTTTAATAGTACATAAAACAAAGACAGAAAAACTAAGTAGGTTATCTAAAATCCATTATTGTATTCTGAATACAATCATAGATTTTAGATTTTAACTGACTTACTGAATTTCAGTAGTGCAGAAAAGTATGCCTAAAATCTATCAAGTCATTTCTGACACTTCCCCAAGACCTTAAATCCACATACATAGAAATTTGTAGGCTCTGTATTACAATAATCCAAAGTCTAAGCATTTAAGTTAAATTTGTATTCTCCAAAACACTCTACAAGATGGTTGAAATATTTTTATCCCCCTTTGACACACAATTATATACATGTGTCAAAGCTGTCTGATCAAAGTATCAAATGCTCTAAGTGAATTGCATGCCAATTGGAGAATGCACCTGTTGTTGACACACAGAAACTGAGCTCTTGAGGGGTAAAGAGACCACAGAAAACAAACACAGATCCACTCTGCCCTAAACAAGTTGCCCTGGTTGCCGGCGGTAACCTGGCAACAAGACTCGAATCTCCTTGAACAGCGATAGACTGATGTAAATACATGTCTTGGCTGTCAAGAAGATGACTTGAAAAAAACCTATGAGCTGGAATTTGGACACTATCACTCTTTCTTTTTTTCTCCTTCTCTTTTTCAAAATATCTCAGCTTTATTGTGATGGCTTCATACTGTATATATATAATGTGACCACCCAGCTCAACACCTACAAAAAGTAGGCCAAGATGAATTTCCACTTTTATACATATACTTTTAAGGAGTAAGCTCTAAGCTTTAAAACAATATCTATAACTTGTTAAAATTGGACCATCCTAACTCATTCAAAAAGTGAATGAAATAAGAGAGTTACAAGGTGTAATTTCAGAGAAAAGAGGATTTAAGAAATGGGTCACTAAGGCTTGACATGCAAAAGTATCAATGAAAATATATTCTATTTCCAAGTGAAAGCAGTACCTGCCTGAAAAATATGGTACAGAAAAACTGCTAATATCACAATGTGGTTTTGTTTTCAGTCACCAGATTTTAACAGTAGGTAAAGCAAAGATTACTCTCTCAGGTAAGGCAAATTTTAAAAAATCTGAGTAGGTCATATTTTGGTCAATTACAGAGAATTCTTATCTGCAACTTTTTGAGGGTTTTGAGCTAGGCAGTCATATATAACACTTTGGCGTGCATTAATTGCATGAAGTTTTTGAATACTGTAAAAGTGGTTATTTTCACGCGAGTCATTTTTTTGTACTCAGCTGGGTGAGATGAATTTCACTTATTTTTAATTCTGCGGAATGAAGATATTTATTAGTGAAACATACGGCAAGCAAAAAATATTCATGTGTTTTTATATTCGTGCTGGTTTCTGGTCACGCGAAAATTTCCACTTTTACAGTACATTATTGTTAAATAAATGCTGAACAAAATACTGAATATGCAATAAAAATGAATAAACAACTGTGTTTATTCACTGTATGTATTTTGACATTTTCCTTGAATATTAGCAATATGAAAAAAAAATACAATTTATAAGAAGACTGAGAATGAAAAAGATCTGAAGCAAAAGAATGAGTGAAGAGAATGAAGAAGGAAAATGAGGAAATTATGAAGAAGAATAAAGATAACACAGAAACTTAGTCTAATGGAATCTTCACAAGTAATTACACAAAATGTTAAAACTCACGTCTGGACACTTTTTTCCTCTGGATCAAGACATTTCATTTTTCATTCAGAAATACCATTTCCAATGCCATGTGATATGCTTAAAAGGTGTTCTGATTAAAACTGACATTTGTGGCTGATCCTCAGAGTCCAAATCAAGTCCAATTATGGTACACTGTACAACCTCTGCCAATGGGTCATAGCTTCTAATGAGAAACTTATTGTTCATATCAGAGGGCTGGAGCTACACTGTAGATAATCTGGAGAAAATCAAATAACCTTTGATCACTGGTCGGATTGTTCTCATCGCCCCCCCCCCCCCCCCCCATCTTCAAATATCAATGTCGTTCATTTCAGAGCATCACAGAATTAGCACAGCTCACTACTAGACTAAGGGTTGTAAATGCAGGGTGAAAAGTAAATGTCCCGGTGCAGTATTTGTCCTTGGCTTGTTGCAGATAATGTGCTTGACATGAGCACGCTATTGTGAAAGAAGTGTACAAGTTACTGCATTGTCATCTAAAAAAAAAAAATGATATGGAGAAGAAACTACCAGTAGTTTTATACACTTTCCATCCTTTCGTAAAGATATAATCTCATCACTGACTACTCTGTTATCCCCATCCCATCCCATCTAAATCAACCATGTAAATCAACAGGTGACATTACTGTGTTTGATGAAATGTTTCGTTGCTAAGTGCAGTGGGGGTTCATATTTCCTTGGCTTTTTAAATAACAGAGGGAAACTCTGCCGAGTGTTCTTCAATTAACAATTCAACTCTCTTCTGCATCTTAAAAAACACACTTTGTGTCTACGTCACAAAATGCAGTTTCAGGACATGCAAAATTCACGCACCATATCCTTCCACAATGATGTCAAATACATCTCTTTGTGTACATAAAGTCATGAATACTTAATACCAATTGCAGCTAAACAATACCCTACAAGCATCATTATGACCTCTTTAAAACTCATAGTTTGTATGTACATGTACAATTGTATATCCCAGACATTGGTGCAACACAAGAAGACCAAGGATTCATTCTATTTTTGTTGGATTGTTTTCACAATCATTTGAAAAAAAAAGAAAAAAAGATAAAGAAAAAAAAAGAAGGTTGATTCGGTGATCAACAGCTTCGGCTGAAAGGGTCAAACTTCATAAAAAATATGCACTTTGATGAATGTTTGACACTGTGTATGTACATTGTAGACATTTAATTCACTATTTTTGTTTTGACGATACCATAGCACTAAACTTGAGTACACATGGCTGTGACCTAGCAACCTCAAAGCCTCCTGGGGATATGGTCTGTAGAGGCCTGCTATATGGTATTGTGTAAGATCTCCACCCCATGACAAGATCCCTCTTCCGCCTCAATGGGCAAGCACGGTTTGTTGCCCCCACACAGTTAAATGATTGGCCTTGATGAAAGCCCCTCACATTAAACAATATGTGCAATGAATGAAAAAAAAAAAGAAGAAAAATCTCCTTTGAGGCACATTCTTCTGGGTTACATCAATTTCGCTTCAAAATGCAAAAGGCTGTGAAATACACACACAAATGCAAGCCACTGTTAGTTCTGTCAAAATACACCTGTCTTTGACAGCACTCCTTTTTTTCTTCTTCTTCTTCTTTTCTATTTTTTATTTTTATTTTTTTTTTCTCTTTTTTTTTGTTTGGGGGGGGGGGGGGATATTTTCCTCTCTAAGCGACATATGATGATACCAGTGAGAAATGGCCATGGAAAAGAACTTCAACCAAAGTGTTCTACCCACTACTCACTGATATTCAAAACTTCACTCATTCATTTCTAGTCTGTGATATTCAGGTCCAATTCCATCAAGTACATAAGATAAAAATAAAGGGATCATGAAAAGGTAAATGTAAGTCTATGGCCACAGCCAATAGCAAGATTGCATGTAACACAATTATTTCTTTCCTTCTGCTTTCATCTGTCCAGAGGGGTTCAGACGAGCGCTTGCAAAACTGTCAAAATCATGGACACCATTCCCAGGCTATCATTTTGTATTGTATTCTCTCAAAGAAAGGTGAAGGTTCCCTTCTGCCACCTCCCCCACCTCTGCAAGGAAAAAAAAACCAGTACTGACAAAAAATGAGGCAATTTCTTAGACTCTCGTATACTTACTGTTCAAGTTGCTTGGAGGGAGGTTCAAAGAAAGTCAGAACAAGATGAAGAGTTGCCATGAGAAGGACGAGACCCTTGAAATATTTGTTGTTAATCATCTTGAAGCACCTACAAGACACAGATCAATCACCAATGAACATGAATTCCAATCAACCTGGCTCCTATTTCATAAAACTTGTTATCAGTGACAGACTGCCACATTTCTATGACAAATTTGCTCTCAGCCAATCAGATGCAAGGATTTCAGTCGCTTGATAACAACTTTCGTAACTTGTCATTTTTATGAAATGGGGCCCAGATCATGCAAAACTTTATGGGATGAAAGATGAAGTTAACATTGAGTACATTCAATGTTTTTCATTTGTCTTTACACAGCAGATGCTGAAAATTTCACTTTGGCATATATATATCTGAGCTATTAATTGGATGAATATTTTCAATCCCATCTGACAGCTGATATGTAATTGTGACTATTGCACTCTTCTTTAACTTTGCAAACTTATAAATAATACATTGTACACTTTAACATACTTTGTTGAAACATCAGCTATAAACATACTGAGAAAATTATGTGTTAAGCATTTTGAAAAAAAAAATATGAACAGCAGCAGATACATTGTATCTATAAGGATTTCAGAGTCCAATATCCAGTGTTAGTAGATATAAAGTATTCCAATAAAAATTGAACTTGTCTACATGTACATTTGACCATGTAGGGGAGACTGTTTAACTGAGCTCCCTTGGCAGGTGGCCTCTTTATACATTAAATATCCAACAGCATAAATATACAACAAAAGAAAGGGATTATTAATGTAGAGGGGTGAAGATGTGTTTTTTTTTTTCTTTTTTTTTTTCTTATTCGATAAGCCTTGTTCGCCTTGGACTATATGCAACTGTATCTAATATGTAATATCAAAATTTTTGAGCCTGGGTATTTGTTCCAAGTTCATCATGCCACTATGGGCATCCCTGGTGGTAGTGTCTCTGCCAGGAAAGCAGTAGATAACAGGTTCGAATCCAACTGGTTCTTCTTTTCTGACATGTTTGTTAAATATGTAGATCAGCAGTTACAATCTTACAAAATTGTACACAGGGTGACAACTGATAAAATAATTTAAAAAAAAAATCAGCTAGGAACAGCATCATACAATTGTAAATGGCTTTCCATGCAATCAACTACAGTGTAACAAACACAGTATTTACAACTGTACATTGCATACTGTACATATACAGACTACATTGTGCACAGGTGGTCTTTAACCCGTTGAGGACGAGTCCCGAGTATACTCGGGCAGGTGTCTATGGGAAATGCATGTTGTAGCAAAATCAGTCCGTCCTCAACAGGTTAATTTACAGGTGTACTGAAATTATGAGGGACTCACCATCGCCCAAATTTTGGCTTGAAGAATGCCCTTGCTTTGCCATACTTTCCACGGCCACTAATGGCATCATCGATGTGAGCTGCAGCCAGCTTCAGCTCACGATCCTCACCCTTCAGCTCAGTGAACGTCTGGGTTAAGGCATCCGTCTACAGGGAGAAATGCACAGGTGATTGTTAACTCTCTGACATCCAGCCAGGCGATTGTTAAATCTCTGACATCCAGCCAGGTTACTCTATACCATCCTATCACTAACACCTACAATTTTGTATTATGGAGTACCATTTTGTCATTTGAGTGTTTTTTTGATGCAATGATCCCTTGAAAAATATGTACAGGGTCTTGTTCATTGTTTTTTTCAGAACAGAGAATATACAGTACACATTATTATGTTAGCCTACAGTAGTGATGTTACATGAAATGTTTTTGGCAACAGAGAATGACACTATATTCCACACAAAGACCAAAAGTCACTGAATATCCATTGATGATCTACTAAATGTGTTATTCTGATATTTTAAACACTGCACATTATGTATTTTTCACACATTAGGTTTATGAATACAATGTAATGCTCTTACATGTGTGATGGTTATAAAAATGGAGAAAAAACAATGTACATGGTCAGATAAAGTCCAGATGCAAGACTTCTTTTCCTAATAAAACCATCAATTAAATGTACAGTACCTACATGTACAAAATCACAACCACAGAGTACTCTCAAAGGAACATGGTTTTCAAATCTAAGGACTAAAAGTTGACAGTACCACAATGTAAACTTGTGTATGATTTGTCTAAAGATGACTGAAGTTCCATAAACCTTATTATCTACAATGCTGCACAAATTTTTAGTTAATTGCATACATTGAGTACAAAGCTGGCATTTATGCTATGTATGACAGAAAGAGAACATAAACTTGTATCGTATGCATTGTATTCATCAAGATTTCACAATTGACAGTGGCGGATCGAGAGGGGGGCTCACCAGGCACGCGCCCCCTCTTAATTTTTTGTTTATACAAAAGAAATAAAAAGGAAAATATGGGGGGGGGGAGCTCATGCGCACCCCTTTAATTTTGTAAAGGCGCCTCCCCTTCACGGAATTCCTGGATCCGCCCCTGCTTGAATTTATAGAGCAACAATCTCTATGCAAAGATTGAAACTACAATTATATATAAAGCATGTTTTCAATCACATGCTCAATTCATTAATTTATCAATTATCTTTCCTTAAAGTTGTATTAAGCTGTGGTACCATCACAAGGCAATTTAATGATATAATCTTCCCATTTTGTCTTGTGGCAACACTCATAATGTCATGAAAGTTGACATTGATATCTTGAAAATCTACATTTAACAGCTTTATAAAATTATTTAATATTTTGTTTGTACTTACTCCATCCACTCTGGGCACCAGGCACAAGGCAGGGGTGAGGAGACCATACAGAGCAAAGTTCTCTTGGGATGATCTCTGTTTGAATGTCCTCATAAAAACTTTATTGTTCCTCATCTTTGTTTCTGAGTCTTCCCTAGGCCCCACTTTCTCCACATCATTTAATGTTTTCACAGATGGTCTCTTCTCCGAGCCTAGAGAGTCAACACCACTGTCTGGTGTCGACACTTTTCCATGGTTTGCTCCATCACGTGCCTTGAAAGCCTGCATTACGTCTTTGAGCATCACGCCTTGGCTATTGTTATTTTTGGAGACCTCTGAGTCCTTGGTAAATGCTTGCTTTTCAGGCTCCTCCACAACTACCATTGGCTCCACCCTGTTGTTCCTGAAAGGTGAGCTTCTTCCGGTGGGAGAGGTTCTTCCACCGGGTGGAGTTGTTTGTCTGTCCACCTTTGGTGCACTGTCTGCGGGAAGAGATGACTCAACCGTGATTTTCACCTCCGTTTTGTCGAAGTTCTCCACCCGAATTGGTGGAGGACTCTGTTTCCTGTCTGGGATGACGCCCAGAGAACTGTTCAGGGATTCGCTGAGGAGGGGTCGCTTGTCCCCCATGGCCCCTCCATCCTTTGGGGGTTTCTTTTCCACATCTTCCTCCAAGGGTTTTGCTCCTTCCTCCCCTTCATTCATCGCCTCCTCATCGCTCTCAAGCTCCAGGAGCATCCTCCGGTACTGCTCAGCAAGCTGTGCTTGCCTTTGAGCCTCCTCATCATCATCGTCCTCCATCTCTGCCTGGTTCTGACCTTCCTTCTCTTCTTCCTCCATCTTGATCAATGATAGGTCCTCCGGTCAAGGATTGACCCCGATTATACTCTTTGGCCTTTCCCTTTCAGTCTACAATTCATGCACTTTTGCTTTTCTTCATGAAGTCCAAAAGAAATCCACAAATTCATAACTTGAGAACTACATGATGAAGCGGAAACGGTTCAGGACAGGAGTAGAGAACCTCTGATGGTCACAGTGTAACTGCATGAAGATGTTTTCATGATTGCTAGCAAGTTTTCTTGTCCTCACGCCATGTCCCATTCATAGATGCATGTGCATCATAGACCTGTACAAAAATGCTGGAAATACAAAAACAATGCATTTAAATGAAAGGACAATAGTGTCAGATTAACGGTTCATTAACATATTGATTGCCTTGCCACCAATTCTAATAATCATCAGAACTGTCTAGTTGACTGCCAATGCATGATTGCAAAACGGCTGCAGGGCTAATCACTAATGCTGACTTAATTGTTCTTCAAGTAACTAGTATTCTGCTATTATATGAGCTACACTGTAAGCCTTTTTAAATTGGCTAGTGCAGCAGTAAAATAAACACCTCCAAAGGATGAATGGCATTGCAACCCTGTTGGGGCATACAGAGATCCATCCAACAGAGGTTTGTTGATCACCATCTTAGTTATTATCAACATCTACTGACAAAACATACATCAAAGCCCCCTCACAAATATCAATGTAACAAGCTGTAACAAGCAGATTGCGAGACTTGTCACTTTTCTTGTTGCATGAAGTCTAGCCAAACATTTTTACTTTAAAGGGAACCCAAACCCAAAGAGCAATGTGGATTGAGTGAAAGCAGCAATATTAGTAGAACACATCAGTGAAATTTGAGGAAAATCAGATAATCGATGCAAAAGTTATGAACTTGCAAAGTTTTGGTGTTGGAACTGCTGGATTATGAGGAGACTACAAGAGGTTATGACGTACACGTTGTATGTGTGGACAACAATATAAAGAAAATATAAAGAAAATTCCACAAAAATTCACTTTTCTAGCATAATGAAAGAGCAGTTGACTAACCGTTTTCAGAAAGCAGGGGGAATAATTGTTACCCTTAACGTACATTGTGTATGTCAGTATCAAGTTGATGGAATGTGTAATTTTCATGAAAAATGAGTTTTTGTGGAATTCACCAAAATGCAAAGTGACAAATACAATCAGGAATGTACACCACTGGTTTGTAATGGTGTCTTTCCATGTTGTCTTCTTGTTCATCTTTGTACCTACAATTTTTTGTATTGCCATCTTAAGTGCAAGAGAATTTGTCATTGCATGTTTCATAATCATCAAGTTCTATAAAGAATCAACCAACATGTTTTTGTGTGTACTTGGGAGGTGTACAGTAGCTGTATTGAACTTTCAGCATAAAGAATTGTTTTATTTAGGAAAGTACATCAGGAGAAAACCCAATCAAAATTCCATTTCACTTCATGTACATCTTTGCAGTGTTTGACAGTACTGGGGGTTGGCAGTTGCAGGATTAATACAGTACAGGGCAGTGTAAGTGTCTGAACATTATCAGAAAAAAAAGAAAACTTTGAAAAAAAAAATGATTTCTGGATCTTTTAAAGTTGTTTAAGGATACAAATAGGCACTTCAATGTGAATGCATGCACATTCACCACTGGAAGAGAGCATGATTAAACATGATGGAAATATCAATTATGCAAAAATACATCATATGTACATAGATCAAATACATGGATGGTATTTAAAAAAAAAGGAGTTAACTGTCATGCTTATTGTCACAACAAGCCCGACTAAATCTACTTCCACGCCTCAGCATATAACTTAGGCTATGTAATCTGGCCTAGCGGGCTTTGTAAGGTACATTGTATGGTATCCAGGGAACCGCTGTTGGTGCTAATCGTGGTCAGTCGAGGGGGCCCGTCCCTTCGCTGCCCAATCAACAAGTGCGTCATGACAGACCTTAAGACAGCTATCCAGTCTTCTGGACAGAGAGAACAATACCAGTCCTCAGCTCCTTGCATTCTGTGTGTGTTTAGTGTCTTTACTATGAGATGGAGTGTATGGAAAGAAGATGGAGCGTTTGCCCCGTCCACTGAAGAAGGAGATGCCTATTGTACTGAACAACTGAAGTGAAGAGAGCTACCAGTGGATCTCTTTTATGGGATAAGAAAGAGGAGAACTGTGTTCAGGGACACAGTCACTGCCTGAGCATTGCATCAAAAGCTGTGTATCCATACTCAGTACATGTATTTATACACGTAGGGGCTTTGGTATCAAAGACAGTCGAGAAGGTACAAATAAGAGGAATTACAGTCTTATTTTTACACTGCTCTTTGCTGTACCTAAAGTATATTATACTCTCTCTTTCTCTTTCTCTACCTCAGTCTCTCAACTAGCTCTCTTTCTTCATAAACATACCTGTCTGCATCGTCTTTCATTTTACATGCCGGTACTGTAAGAAAATGCATGAAAGTTTCACAAATTCTTGAGTGACATTTACATTTTGCAAGCTGGCATGAAGGTTTCACAAATTCTTGGGTGACATTTATACATGTACGCATGCTGGAATGATGGGTTTAAATAAGGTACGGTAATGCCACAATATATGCTTCAAGAGCCAAATTGGGATGCATTTAGTTGAAAGTAATCTATTCACGCTGTCTTTACAATGTGCCAAATGTCCTAGATGGAAAACATACCCGATGCACAAAAAGAGATTCTTATCTACTGTAGATATGATTGGCATTTAAAAGGCTGCAAAATAGATCCTATTTCTTTTATTTACTCACATGGCTTTCTGATATGAGTATGATAACAACTGTTCCTACAAGTACATCATGTCCCAGGTTGGAGTGGTAAATTACAGATTTAAAAATGCACGGCAAAATTCTTCATCAGTTCTATAAAAATAAAAGAATGCTTGGAGAAAAGAGCGTGTTTCCATCAAGCCCAAATGAACTAGCAATATTACAGGACAATTTTAAAGTTTAAATCAACGACATAAAACTAACTGTAATCATGTCCAGCAAAAAATGACAAGAAATTGAATTAAATGTTTCATAGGAAAAGTTTATGAGTTATGCCTACATCCATGCATGGCATTATTCTTTGCAGTTCTCTTGCTTAAATAAAAGAATGATGGGAGCAAAGAATTATTATGTATGTTACCATCAAACCAAAGTAAACCAGTATTATTAAGGGGCAATTTCAAAGTTAAATCAATATCACATAACTTCAACTAATTCATGTAGAGCAACCAATGACAAGATTGATGGAATGTTTCATACATTGTAGGAAAAGTTTGTGAATATGTACCGCCATGGAACAAAATTTGGAAATTCCATGTACTGTATACATATTGTGAATTTCCCCTAGATTATTTCATTGTGCTCTAGACAGAGAATTAAAGGGGAAATCCAGTCTTAATATAAGTTAGTCTGATTAGAAAGAGTAAAATGAATTACGAGTTCAACAGTATAATTTTGATCGCAATTGGATGAAAAATAAGGAAGTTATGGCATTTCGAAGTTTCGCTAAATTTTTTTAAGGAAACAGTTCTTGAACAGTCAATATGAGTATTATGCAAATGACAAAGCGAGCATGTCATCCCCTCACAACTTGCCATACATAGTTTGTACATAAAATTTGGAAATTTCCAGTTTTTCATTCAATTTCAAATGCAATTATACCGGAGGCTCAAATCCTCAACTGATCACTTTTCTGAAGTTATTCAACCAAGAATAACATCAAGTTTCAAACTTCAATGACAGAAACATTGAATTTTCATCATTTTTTTTTTACACAATCAATGGAAAATTGTGAGGTTATGACATGTTAGCTCATCCATTTGCATCGTATTCATATCCACTGTACAAGAACTGTTTTGCTGAAATTTGCAAAACTTCAAAATGTCATAACTTCCTTATTTTTCATCCGATTTCACTCAAATTGTTACCATTGAACTCCTAAGATTTTACTCTTTTTTATCAGTTTAACATATATTCAGACTGGATTTCCCCTTTAACCCAAATATGAATAATACTTCTGAATATATTGTATACAATTGTAAGTGGTTGGGAAAAACCGCAATAGGGAATGAAATGAAATTAGACAAATGTCTGAGGTCAATGCATGTATCTCAGAATGTGTACATATTAAAATGACATCATTTATTCATACATGTATGAAGACTTCAACCAAGATTCATCTTGGTTACGTGACAGTAATGTTGTATTTTCCTTAAATTGATCTGTCTTATAGGCCTACACAAGATGTATTTTGGGACAATGTGACATTCATTAATGGAGAAATGTCACAAATTTTACATATTTTCATCGTAGTGGAACATTTTACATTGTATGTGACAATTTTCAAGAAGAACCATTTTGGTCAGATGTCATACGAGTGTAAGTCATCTTCAACAAAAAAAAAAAAGAAGTTTTTGTTTTTAATGAAAATCTATATTGTTCTACATTTTCCTATTCATCTTTATTTTTATCATTTTCTAGTATAATTTACATACCATGAATGTTTATGAAAATAAGAAGAATTTATGAAGGAACACTATGAATATCATATATATGACTAACATACTAAAAAAAAAAAAAAAACCGACAAAAATTCAATATTTCTGTCACTGAAGTCTGAAACATGATGTTATTCCTGGTTAAATAACTTCAGAATAGTGATCAGTTAGATACACTGTACATACCAGGATTTGAGCCTCGGGCATAATTGTATTTGAATGAAAAACTGGAAATTTCAAAAGTTTATGTACAAACTATATGGCAAGTTGTGAGGGAATGACATGCTCACTTTGCCATTTGCATATTGACTGTTCAAGAACTGTTTGCCGAAAAATTAGCAAAAATTTGAAATGTCATAACTTCCTTATTTTTCACTCAATTTCGATCAAAATTTTACCATTGAATTTGTAATATATACAATGTATACTTACTCTTTCTAATCTTATATTTGGAATGGATTTCCTCTTTAAGTAACTTGTACAAATTGGGGAGTCTGTATCCAGAGGTATGTAGACAGAAAGTAACAAGTGGTGACTGTGGTCACCACAAACTACACCTGTACCATTAACCTTTGAGAGATACAATAGGACTAGACATTGTTGTATATGCTTTCATCAAATTCAATCACAAGTCAAAGATTTGGTTTTGAGTTGTTGGGACATTTCTATGACACATCAGATGCAGAGTAATTAGTACACACTTATTCAATGTCTTCTTTGCTATTAAAGTCCTGTGCTTCGATAAAGCCCACATTTTCTAGATTCATTTTCAAGTACTTTCTTCTTCTTCTTTTTTTTTTTTTTTTTTTTGGGGGGGGGGGTAGGGCAGGAAACTGTACAACAAGCTACCAAACATGTGTACTATTTTATAATCTACCACAGGTATTACAAATCTGGTGGGATGTATTCTCACTTCTGCAGGATCACAGAGTATCAGATCACAAATCATTACATTACAGCCGGACATGAAGTGAAAGAATGAAGGGATCCATGTACACTTGCACATACAGTTGTAAACTGTAGAAAGGTAACTCTGGGCCTTATAAATGCACTCTTTATTTGGCATACTTGTGAAATAGGCATCACAGCTCTCCGTACAGATCAACCTATTTAAACAAGATTTAATTGTTGTTTTTTATACCAAAACCTAAGCCTACACTAATAGTAATACATCATACCTCATTTCTAGAATCCTCTCATCTGATTGGTTAAAAGGGGAGTCATGAAAATAACTGTGCCCTATTTTTGAGTTACTGTGACCGGGCGCGGGCACAGTTAGTAAATAGGTTTTAGAGACAGTCGCGACCCCGTACACGTAGATCGCTCAGATATACGCACCAATGATACGACCGCCGCGCATTCAATCAACGTGCTGTAAAAGAGACTAGCGGACTGGTTTGGAGACTATCGCAACCCCGCCCGTAGTACACGTAACGTATACACTGTACACATCACTGTACGCATCAATGATACGACCGCCGCGCTGTCGATCAGCATTGATTACGAGTGCTGTAAAAGAGACTAGAATCTATATTTTCGGTATCTATATTTCGGAATCTATATTTTCGGTATATAAAACAAATAATGACTGCTTGATATTCGGGGTACAGTTAAAACAAGGAAAAGTAGAAATTACGCGGTGCATAAAATATGTCCCCGCCGGAAGTAGCATTTAGTATCAAAATGTACTATATAGGTCAAAAGATCAAGGTCAAAGGTCAAAGAAGTCAAAAGTCAACATTCTGTGTAGAAGTTTTGAAGCCCTCACCTAGTGCCATCACATAAAGCAAACGGAATCGAAATCCGGTTAGAAATGGCAAAGGAGTAGCATTTTGTAGCCAATGTACAATATAGGTAAAAAATCAAGGTCAAAGGTCAAAGAAGTCAAAGGTAAAAATTCTGTGTAGAAGTTTTGAAGCCCTCACCTAGTGCCATCACATAAAGCAAACGGAATCGAAATCGGGTTAAAAATGGCGAAGGAGTAGCATTTTGTAGCAAAATGTACAATACAGATAAAAAAATCAAGGTCAAAGGTCAAAGAAGTCAAAGGTCAAAATTCTGTGTAGAAGTTTTGAAGCCCTCACCTAGTGCCATCACATAAAGCAAACAGAATCAAAATTGGCTCATAAATGACAGAGAAGTAGCAAATTGAAGATTTTGATCACACACGGACGCACACACGGACGCACGGACGGACGCACAGACGGACACACGGACAGACACACGGACACACACACGTACGGAGCCCGTTTCATAGTCCCCTGCTCGAACTCGTTCGGCGGGGACAATTATGTAGGCCCTTGGTGATGTGAAAACTGTAACCATGCCCTCAGCTTCGCTTCGGGCATAGTTGCGGTTTTCACATCACCTTGGGCCCATAATTTTAACTGTGCCCCTCATAGCAGTCATTATTTGTATACTATTGTATGGTGACTGGTCAGGCCTATCATAATTACCTCCACTAAGGAGGTTGTGTTTTTGTCAGAATTTGAATTTGTTTGTTTGTCTGTCTGTCTGCCAATCACTAAAAAAGTTGTGAACGGATTTCGATGAAACTTACACTAATAGTACATGTAGGTTGATAATGACACAACTCGCAACTGTCACAAGGGAGATATGATTGAATTTTGGTACAATGTGGATTAACCATCTAGCCTTTTGTCAAGAGGCTTGACAAAAGGCTAATAACTATCTGGATCTGGGATACTGAAGGACGCGCCTCAAATACAAAAACAACAACAAAACAACAACTGGGATACTGTATAAGCTGTTATTTTCGCGAGGGTTTAATTTTCGAGAATTTCGCGAATCACAGTTGGATCGCGAATTTAACAATACGCGAAAATGACTCCATGTGCTTTGTAAATAGTGCGTTAACGTAAGCGTCGGCATCAATTCATGAAAACAACATCTCACGAAAATGTCTATGGCCTCGTCATTCGTAAAAATATCTGTAGGCCTACGCGAAAATAACAGCGTATACAGTACTTTAAAAAAATCTTTTTGAAGAATTACAATACATGTAATTGTATCATTGGCTAATAGGGCCAACAAACGAGGGAGTTCAAGCTGGGTGCTTTTGAGATCGTTGTGTGCATAATATGCACTGAGTGCGCGCTAAGGCGCAGCATGCTGCTTAGCGGCTGATGAGGTATGTGTAGACTCTGAGATGAGACACAACAGAATGGCTTTTATTATTATTATTATTATTATTTATTCGGCATTTGCAAAACAATACAAGTGATAACAGAGAAACAAAATAAACAAACAAAACACAAGAAAACAAAGTGTCAGGCTTTCCCTGTTGAGCTTCCCTAAGGAGCCGGGTTGGAAAAAAGCAATCAAAATCACTATGACCCTTGGGCCTCTCCAACCAACTTAAGGAAGCACATCATCAGGGAGTAGGGGCTTCTTTACAATTGGGGAAAAAACAGTGATTTTCAATGTGCGTGTATGGGTGGAAATGAGCTGCTTGGCGGAGGTCTGCACTCTCCGAGTGCTTTCTAGTTCATAGATGTTCTGTGACACCATATTTCTAGTGCTGCAACCACGGCACTGGATAAGAATCCCATACAACAGTTCATGATGTCAGTGCAGGACAACAATAAAAAGCAAACATAAAGAACATTCAGCATAATTTTCATGAAAAAGTACACAGTTCCTGGACTTGTTACTGGCATTAAATGTTATTAAATGGTATATTATTTCCCCTGCTTTCTGAAATGAGGTATAAAGTCAAGTGCTCTTTGATTTTGACTGAAAGATCAGTCTTCACAGAATCCCCTCCTCTATAGAGGAGAGCCGTAAATGCAGGGATGCCAAGTTCAAAATATTTCTATGAGTGAGATTTTCATGACTTGGCATCTAAGCGCGCGAATGTGCGCGCGAGCGACGGTGGGAGGGGTTTTCTACCCCTCCCACGGTATTGAGCTTTTTCAATTTTTAGCTCTTATGGTGCGATCAGGTGCATACTTAAGTGACTTTTTTTAATTATTTTGAAAGACAGAAGGGAAATATACCTTCAATTGCAACTAACACTTTAATCCTTTGGGCTACAGTGTATGCTCATTATAAATTATAATGAGCATAGCCCAAAGGATTAGTGTTAGTTTTAGTTAGTTTTAGTTAGTTAATAGGCCCAAGTTGCAGACTTTGCCCAATGCGTGAGAAAATTGGATGCCATGCGTAAGATCTTGAGATGGCCGCTAAATGCTTGAGTCTCACTCAGAATGCGTGAGACTTGGTAGCTCTGCAAATGTAAAAAAAAAAATTACAAGAAACTCCTCTGGACAGAAGGATTTTTCTGTCTTTCTTTGTTTCTGCTTGAAAAGTGGGGGGAAAAAAACTTTATATTTTCTTTACATCATTGACTTGTCCTGGAGTGATGTCATGAACTGTTGTTGTAGATCCAGCAATACCAATGGTGGTATCGAAACTTAAAGGGGAAGGCTAGTAACTGATCAGTGGGAATCAGTGGAAATGCTGGGAGATGATTGTTCCAATCCTTATGGGATTCATTCAAGAGTTCATTGTATATCTATTGTTGTGTGAAAATGATTTGCTTCATAATGGTCTCATATTCAAGTAATGTGCAGTTTAATGCTTCCAGGTTAGCGTCCCTGGTCAGTGACGGAGCATTAATCTGCACATTACTTGAATATGAGACCGTTCTGAAGCAAATCATGTTCACACAACAATAGATATATACAATGAACTCTTGAATGAATCCCATAAGGATTGGAACAATCATCTCCCAGCATTTCCACTGATTCCCACTGATCAGTTACTACTTAATACTAGCCTTCCCCTTTAAGAAATTCATAACTTTTGAACAAATTGTCTTTGTCATCAAACTTCACTGATGTGTTTTGCTAATATTGCTTCATTCACTCAATCCACACACTGTATGATATTTGGGCTTTTCTCTTTTCTTTTAAAGGACGAAAAAAAAAACTAACAGTAAGGGATCTCTCGTCTCGTAGTATGAAAGATACATTGTTGTACGCTACGGTACTTGGAGCTGGACTAATTTTCTGTATATTTCCCATGCACCTCAAGACAAGGCCGAAGGGTTGACTACCCCGGTAGAATATTCAGCACATCAAGCAAAGTTTCCCTCTTCATCTTCACGTTTCTAAAGATCACATGTATCAGCATTAGACGGAAACATTTTTTCCCAACGCTTTGATCATGCTGTAAAAGCACTGAAACCCGACCTTCAATTCTTACTGAACGGTGCGGTACACGTAACACTAAAACAGGTGTATTTACTACCACTGAACAGGAGCTCCACCACCACCATACACCACCAACCAAAAAACTTGACTTTACACCAGTGAGTAGTGTAGGGCCTATGTCCTCTTCTCTAGAACGATAAAAGCTTATTACTGCACTTGACACCAATAGCTTGAACTTACAATTAATCTGGAGTCTTCTTGCCTCTTCTGATTCTCCTGAATAGGGCATCAAATCACAATTAACTCCCTGTTTCAGGTGTTCTTCACCTGCGCTAGGACACTTCGGCTCGTACAGAGACAGTGCCAAAAAGTACGTAAGGTTTATGGTCCTGTGTACGACTTTTGCGGTCGTCCATTCATGTGAGGACGAAGCGTTTACATTGGATACAAAGATACCGATGTCTAATAGTCTGTAAATATAAACCTGTACACAATTACCAACTTTTATCCACATAAAATCATGCAAATATTACTGACAAAAACTTTATCCTTTAGCTAATTAGAAATTTAAAAAACTATGGTCCATAAAAAATTGTTACAGATTTTACCCATTTCTCCTCATAAGGAATAAATTAACGCAAATAGTTTTTATTGAGACTAGGCATTATAGACTAACGTAAAAAAAGTTTAAAACTGCCGGCGCATGAGGGCTCTCGACTAGTAATGCTTTTGCACCACCACCACCCTCGAAGCGACCACCGATCCGATCCGGTGGTGAGGCCGACGCCGCCGCGGTGCATGTGTGCCGCAACCGGTCCTACTACTTGACGCAAACTAATGCAAACTCAATGTAAACTCCATGCAAACTCAATGCAAACTACTAATTAATGCAAACTAACGCAAATTACTGGTAGGCGATTCAAAATATTTCACTGAAAAACATTTTTGTCATGTTATGACTACTCACCCCCATAGTAACAAAGACCTATCCCTCATTCATTTTATTGTTCGCAGCATGAATACAAATTTTGATAGACTAGTTATGCTCCTTAAGAATCTACATGACACATGCTCTGTAATCGGAATATCAGAAACTTGGTTTTCTAGCCCTCCTAGTACAGTTTATGATCTTCCTGGCTATCAACTGCTATTTAACAATCGACATAGCAAACCGGGAGGAGGAGTAGCAATGTACATTCCTGTATCATTGGAGTTTCAGTTTGTATCTGAACTGTCAGTTATGAGTGACGTACTAGAAACTTTGTTTGTTAATATTGTAATTCCTGGGGTAAAGAGCATGCTAGTTGGAGTAGTATACAGGCCACCTGGTGGCAAAGTAAATGATTTTGTGGAAGAAATGTCAAGAATTTTGTCAAACCCAATTGTTAACAATAAAAATATTTTTGTTATGCGTGATTTCAATGTGAATTTATTACATTATGATAATGAATACTCTGTAAATGAATTCTGTAATTTCTTAATTACTTTTTCTTTAGTGCCACTGATCAATAGGCCAACCAGAATAGTAGAGAACTCACAAACTTTAATTGATTATATTTACAAATATGTACCCTCTCCCATACGCTGGTATTGTAGTTTCTGACTTATCAGACCATTTCCCAGTTTTTGCCAAAATGCCCATGACATTAAAGCATATATGATGCTCCAGGTGATCAATATGTGAGAAAATTTAATCAGGAGAGTATAATTCAATTCAATTCAATTCAATTCAATTCATTTATTTTTCATTCTTCTTTTTCCAACAAAACATAACGCATAATATATTTAAATATATATTAAACATAAACATTCGACTTTGTAAAAGATAAATGATACAAATAAACAAAAGAATGCATACTGGCAAAAAAGTACAAAGTTATGCTTCAGTTGAGAAAAAAAAAAGAACTGAGAGGTCCACTAAAAAGCAAGCTTGTATGATGTGAACCACTCAAAAAATGAACAAACTTATGAATTACTTATTTACAAATACTTATCACAGATATAATTTACGACAGAACGGAACAAGACAGGAGAAATACAAAAGACATGACACGACTTGACAAAAAAGACGGAAAGAATTGGGAGAGAGAGAGGAAAAGAAAAAAAGAGAAAGAGAATAAGAGAATGCCTACACGCTGAACTAGGGAAATGGAACAGGGGGTGATTGAGAATGTGCTTCAGAGGGTTGGTACTGCACGCAGCTGTGCAGGGATTTAATGGCTATTGCATAATAATCCATGTAATCCATTACGTAATAATGAAGTCAGTAATCGAAAGATTGGTGGATGGATGATGAACCCTGAGGTTGATGAGATCTAACTAATGACGAAATATATCAAAGAGGATTTAACAGAAATGATTTCAACTTGCACTTAAAAGAATGCAAAGAAGGGGAATTTTTTATTTCACAGCTTAATGAATTCCAATATCTAGGACCGGTGTATATAAATGTACTCTGAGCTAATAAAGTTCTCAGGAGGGGCAAATGAAACTCATTAGATTGTCTAGTTGGATAATTATGAAAAAACTGATTCCGTGGAAACATTGAATTGAAAATACTGGGAAGTGCATTTGCATTGTAATTAAACATAAACTGACCAAGCTGAAAAAAATACAAATCTTTGATTTTCAAAATCTTATATTTAGTAAAAAATGGCTCTGAATGGGAACGTGGCGGGACGCCGCAGATGATACGAAGTACCTTTCTTTTTGCAGTAATAGTAATTTATCTAATAAAGTTTGATGGGCACTACCCCATGCTAGGAGTCCGTAATTAAGATACGGTAAAATCAGAGAAAAATACAAGGTCAACAAAGAGGACATTGGTATATGAGACTTGAGTCTATTTATGATACCAATATTACGTGAAATGATTGTACTAATGTTAATAATGTGCGGTCTCAATGAAAGTTTATCATCCACTGTGATACCAAGGAATTTTATATGAGATACACGTTCTAACAGAGTGTCATCAAAAATGATATTTGTGCGCAAAGCTTCTACAGAATTGCTAAAAAGCATATACTTAGTTTTCTTGAGATTAAGCGATAATTTATTAGCTCTTATCCACTGAGTAACTTTTTTCAGTTCAGAATTAACAATGCTTACGAGAGTATCTGGATTTCGGTGAGAAAAGAAAACATTGGAATCATCAGCAAAAAGTATAAATGAGAGTATATCAGATGATCTACAAAAGTCATTAATATAAATAATAAAAAGTAATGGTCCTAATAAGCTACCCTGTGGGACGCCACATTTAATAAATTCTAGATTTGAGTCATTCTCGTTCAGAGATACATATTGTTTTCGATTTTGTAGGTAACTCCTGAACCACTCCAAGGCCTTCCCCCGTATTCCATAGTGAGACAATTTATATTATAAAATGTCATGATTTATCGTATCGAAGGCCTTGGAGAAGTCCAGGAAGATACCAATAAGATGAGAATGATTATCAATAGTATGCGCGGCGTGGTCAATAAACTTCAAAAGGGCATGAATGGTACTGTGTTTCTGACGAAACCCAAATTGAGAATTTGTAAAAACATTATGAAAATTAAGAATATTAATTGTTCTTACAAACACCAATTTTTTCCAAAATTTTAGATAAGGATGAAAGCAAAGAAATGGGTCTATAATTACTTACATCAAATTCATCTCCTTTTTTAAATAAAGGAAAAACCTCAGCTATTTTCATAATTTCAGGAAAAACACCACTTAGTATAGATTTATTGAAAATATATGAAAGTAGGTCAGCAATATTGATGATATAATTCCCTTTGAAATAAAATTACTTATATCATCATAATCGGCACTTCGTTTACTATTCATTGCAGTAACAATATCTATTATTTCACATTTGGTAGTTGGAACAAAAAAAAATTGAACTAGAATTAGGTTGACCTAAGAATGTAGAAAACTGCATATTTGACTGTGGTACTTTTTCTGCCAGATTTTCCCCAATCATTGAAAAATAAGAGTTAAAAATATTAACTATATCATTAGGATCTTCAACAATTTTATTATCATATTTTAACTTTGTAATATTTAATTTCTTTTAGCCTGCTTCAATATCTTCCATGTATCCTTTATATCATATTTATATTTCTCTAACTGAATCATATAATATTTCCTCTTTTCCAACCGTATAATCTTCGTTAAGATATTTTTATACGAAGTGTATTTATTTTTTGACTTCTCAGTTTTTTTCATTTTGAATTTATAATGTAACCTATTTTTCCTATTTATTGAACGAAGAACAGATTTTGAAATCCATGGAAGTTTAGGAGACGTTTTATAATTAAGTAACTTATCTTTTATTTTAGGAATATATTCATCTAAATATTTATTCATAATCCCTGAAAAATTTTCAAATGATGCATTTACGTCATCATTATCATAAACACTAGACCAGTCAGCCCTATCTAAGCAAGCACCAACGCTAGCCAAATTTTCCGGTGAAACTCTACGTCTAAATGAAGAAAATTGAAACTTATTAACCAAATGTTTAAGATCAAAACATGTTATAATAGGGAAATGATCAGTTATATCAGATAAAATTATAGCAGAATTTAAAATAAGCACAGAATTAGAAAAAAATATTATCAAGGAGGGTTGCGGAGTGATTTGTAACACGAGTTGGCTTCGAAATTAGTGGCAAGAAAGAGGCTGACAAAAACATTTCAAGAAATTCTTGAGATGTGATATCATCATTCCTAATCAAATCAATATTAAAATCACCCATTATGAAAATGCGTTTATTGATAAACAAAGGAATTTTTAATAGATTTGTCATACAATTCAAAAAATCCTTGGAACTAGAACTTGGGGGTCTATAAACAATACCAATTATAATATTCTTACTTTGCGGAATACAAATTTCCACAAACAAAGTCTCTACAATATCATTCATTACATTTAATTCATCACAAACACTAAATTCAAAATTTTCAGATAAATAAAAAGCGACTCCACCACCCGTCCTGTTTACTCTGTTATTAACAATAAACTCAAAGTTTAAGAGAGAACTTGAATTTACTGACTGGAATGAAGTCTTGAGTGAGACAGATGTTAATAAGTCATTTGAAAAATTTATGGAAATGTTTATGTTATCATACGATCATTGTTTTCCATTTGAGAAAAAGCGTAAACAAAATTATAAAACAAAACCCCGTTTGCCATAGATTACAAAATCATTATTGAGGTCAATAAATAGGAAAAATCGGTTGTTTTATACGTATAAAACAAATTAGACTTTTGAATCTAAACAAAAATATATTGTTTATAGAAATATACTGACATCACTACTGCGCAGGGCAAAGAAAGATTACTATCTTTTTCAATTCAATTCTGTATGCAATACTGTAAACGGAACATGGAAAGTTATTCGGAATGTTTTGAATGTAAACCCCAAAACTTCGGGTATTCCAAAGCTTGTAGTGAATGAAGAAGAAATTGAAGACAAAAAAGATATATGCGAAGCTTTTAATGAATATTTTTCTAATATAGGTGTTAATTTATCACATGCCATTCCAGACATGCAGGACACATACAAAGATTTTCTGGATAATCCAAACCCCAAAACATTGTTTTTAATTCCTATAGTAGAAACAGATGTGCTTGATATTGTAAGTAGCCTAAAGAGGAAAAAGAGTCCTGGGTATGATGGAATTAGCAATGATTTGCTAAAAGAAATTATACAATATATAGTAAGACCCCTTACTCACATTTATAATTTGTCCATCGTTTATGGTATTGTACCCGATAAAATGAAAATCGCAAAAGTTGTTCCTATTTTAAAAAAAGGAAATCGTACAGAAATAGGTAACTATCGACCTATATCTTTACTTACAGTTTTTTCTAAAATTCTTGAAAAACTTGTATACTCTAGACTTATTGCATTTCTTGAAAGGCACACAACATCTCATGCTATCTTGTGTTTAGTAGAGAAAATAGCATCTGCCCTAGATAATCATCTTCATACTATTGCTATATATTTAGACTATTCCAAAGCGTTTGACACTGTCAATCATGATATCTTGTTGCATAAGCTCTATTACTATGGTATAAGAGGATCAGCACTTGAATGGTTTAAAAGTTATCTTAGAAACAGACAACAGTTTGTACAACTAAATGGTATTGGTTCTAGAATGCAATCTGTCACTTGTGGAGTACCCCAAGAGTCTCTTCTAGGACCGCTGTTATTTATTCTCTATGTAAATGATTTTCCAAAATCATCAAATGTTTTTTCTTTCTTGTTATTTGCAGATGACACCAGTATTTTTTTGCTCTAACAAAGACCTGCGTGTCCTGTTGGAGACAGTAAATATGGAATTACATGGATTAACTAATTGGATTCATGCCAATAAATAATCATTGAATCTGCTTAAAACAAAATACATGTTATTCAGTAATAGAGACACCTTAATGCCTGGTCCTGTAATTTTTGATAATGTTCAGATTGAAAGAGTTATATCAACCAAATTTCTTGGCATCCATATTGGTGACAAGTTGAATTAGAAAATGCATACAACTCACCTTTGTAATCTTCTCTCTAGAAATGTAGGTATGATGAACAAACTAAAGTCTTTTCTTCCAAATAGCATTTTGGCCATGCTATATTCATCTTTGATTTTGCCTTACTTAAACTATGGTGTATTAGCTTGGGGTGCTACAGCCAAAACTCGCTTAGAAAAAATTTTGCTTCTTCAAAAGAGAGCTGTTAGGATTATGTCAGCAGCAAATGCACATGCTCATACTGACACGCTGTTTTATGGGAATAATGTTTTGAAAATACAAGATATTTATCTATTGTATTTGGCATCCCTCATGTATCAGATCAATAATGGTAATGTGCCCCACGCAATAGCGTCCATGTTTGTTAAGCATGACAGAATACACAATTATTGTACAAGACAGGCTGCTTTATATCATTTCACATCAGTCAGAACCCAACTCAGAAATAATACTGTCGCATTGGCAGGCCCAAAATACTGGAACTCTCTGCAATCCTCTTTTAGACAGGCCATTAGCCTATCTGGATTTAAACGTAAGATGAAATCTTATCTTCTTGACAGATACAATGAATCCTGATGTTGTTTTTTTTTGTATTACTGTACTTCAGATGAAATAACTTGCATAGTTATAAATATACATTTTTGTGCATAATGTGAGTCTGTTTTATGACAATATATATATATATATATATATATATATATATACATATACATATATATATTGTATTTGTTATGCTTCGTATCGCTGAATTTACTGTAATTCTTTTTTATCATTATTATTGAAAGATTAAAATGAAATGAATTGAATTGAATTGAAGTGAATATATATATATATATATATATATATATACAGAGAGAGAGAGAGAGAAACACGAAATAGTACATGATAAATAATAGATAATTGAACATGCATGCAAAGTCAAACTGAAAGGAACAATCGTATAAAAACGTGGCATAAAACCGACTCAATTGGCATGATGTTCAAAACTCCAGAAACCTTCCCTGTTGCTATGTTCCCAGTCTCACCTCCCCCCCCCCCCATGTCAGCCCGTGATAAACTGAAACAACTCAAACCAACTCGCCCTAAAATACGCCACAACAAGCAAATAATTAACACATACAAAAGCAATAACAGTGATCGATTATATCATCATCTACATTTCTTTCTACATTCCACCATTTGTATTGCACATAATCACTTTACAATACTGAGATATACAATATAACAAATATACTGTAATTATACGTCAATTTGCCAGAAAAAAATATGAAGGGAGGAGTAATGGTAGAGAAAAGTAAGAAAAATAAGAATGGAAAAGGAAGCGGAGGTATAACAGCTCATTTAATAACATAATCTATATCAAACATCATCAGCTATTACATCTTAAATCCAAAAACTGTAAAATCCCAAGATGGTGATCCCAGGTGATGATGATAATGACCCGTCTGTGGCAATGACTGTAAAAATGACAATGATTATGATGGTGAAGCTGATAATGAAGGTGGCGATAATGTTGTCGTTGAAATGATAATGATGGTGATTAAAAACAAGCAAACGTGGGATCTTCAGTGCAGTTTCACTGTTTTACAATACCGTCCCAATCCGACAACTTTCCAAACCATAAATCACCGCAAATTTGTCCCCTATCTATCACAATTCGTCCATTTGAAAGTTCAAGACTCCACTAAAACACCCGCTCATCACAGAAACAATTCCGACAAACTCCTGCTGACCCCTAACCTCCCTCAAATCACTCAATGACAGTAGTATTCCACGTGAAAACAGTGGAAACAAAATCATCAGATAACGGACAGGCAGGCCTCTGGTAGCCCATTAAAGGGGGCGACGTCACGGGCGGCCTCGGGTAGTTCAGCTACTAATGAGTTAACGGGTACTATTAAAAAGTCTAATTGCAAATGGAATGAAAGAATTCAGATATCGGTTTGTCTTGCATTTTGCAGAATGCCGTCGTTTGCCAGATCTCAACCAACAAAAACATTGATGAAGGGGTGTTAGGGGTCCCTCAAGATATTCACTATACTTTCCTAAGAATTTTTCCTTTAATTTCTAAGAATCAAATTCCTATAGAAATTAAAGATTTTTTTTCCCATTGCGATGAGAATAAGAGTGGTGAATTTCATTACCTTTTCATTGCAGCCTCCTATAGTGAACATCGAAAGAAATACTGAATAAGATGTCACAGGAAATACCCGAAATGAAGGTGGATCAATTATTATTTTATTGTGAAAAGAGGGCAGTCATTTCTGGTTAAACCAAGTTTTGCAGTTATATAATGACACATGTTTAGATAATTATTGCCCCTTTCTTAGTTACTGCATAAGCCTTTTCCAGGCCGTGACTTCTTTATCTATAACGTGTCTTTTCACTCTCCCCCTCTTTCTCTTCATTTCTCCTCCTCTCGCTCTCATCTCCATTTTCCTTCATTCTTTGTTCACTTATCATACATAGGAAGAGTTTGTTTGCAAAAACCGATAAGTCCATTTTTGAAGATTTTGAAGTACGGTTCCTGTCATAAAGTACAAAATAAGACCTTTAAAATGATATATTGGTCACTACATATAAAGAAACATTTTTGAAGTTATGAAAAAAAAAATCAAAAATTTTCTTATTATTCTTTATATTTTTCTTGACCTTTAATCGCAAATATCTCCATTTGGCAAATATGGACTTATCGGTTTTTGCAAACAAACTCTTCATTTATTTCCGTACGTCTTTGTTTGTTTGTTCTTATTTTATTTTCGCGTTGTTTTTCTCAACTATAATCATTATGTGACTCGTATTTCTTTCATTCTAAATTTGTACAGCGGTGCTCATGTCATCAGTTTTGGGTCCTTCTCACTATCCCCCTCCCTTATATTTCTCCCCCCCCCCCGTCATATTTTCTTCTTTTTTGGGTTCCCTGTATATTGTATTAGTAGTTCTGCATTTTTTATATTTCTGCACATTTTCTTTGTTCTTTTCATCAATCGTATTTCACTCTCATTTACTTTATCATAGTTATTTTGTATAATTATTTTCAAAGTTACTTGCAACTCTGTTTGCATTATTGAATTGATAACGTGAAATATGACTTGACATTGGACTCCGATACCCAGAATATGGGCTGTTGAGTAAAGTAAAATTTTAACTTTCCACTAATCACAGCACTGCAAACACGTGAAAGGAAGGTGTCGTTCGATTAACAGGTTCTGAAATGCAAACTCCTGAGCGCAGTTGGTCGTAAAATATGTCTCCCACAAAATAACTGACAATTGCTGTACCGAAACAATCAAAGTCATTTTATATTAGCTATATTTATAGTTGCCTTTGTATATTAGTACTTCCATTAATGTTTCTTCACAACAACAGATAAAACTAAACAAATCTATATGCAACTTATTTAACACATCGACAGTCTATCATTTGATTTAAGAGACATTTTAGGAATAGAATATCACAACAATGATATGTTTGAAATGTTAAATCCTTCTGTTCGATATCCGCTCCCCTCTTCATCTCTTCTTTACTTTCTAATCTCAATTTGTGTCATTTATTCCTTCTCTTTCTTATCTTGCCATCACATTTTCTGTTATCAAGCGGGGCTTTAGTTTTAGTTGTTATTGTTATTGGCTTTTTAAAAATACCATTGAGGTAACAATACTTTGTTGTAGTTGTTATACACGTAATAGATATTCTTTTATTTCCATATAATGTAGTAGATATTGTGTTTCTCAATATTCTTGATTTCAGTCAATTAAAGCAATGATCCCAGGGACATCGATCCGTTTCAATGATGCTGAAGGGAAAGGGAAGTACAAACTGTAGTATTAGTATGTCTCGGGTGTCATAACTTGTGGGTATTGTTCAGGACAATATAGAATATGGAATATGAATATGAAAATGATAGATGAGTTACGAAACATGAATATAGGATACATAAAAAAGAAATTAAGAAATGAATGAAGAAGGAAATAAAAAACAAATAATGTAATAGGACGTATTGATGAGTGAAAGGGGTAATAAATGACGTCACTAACTTTGATATTCATAATGACGTCAGGAGCTTTCCTCATTTCATATACATGACGTCATAGGTTGCCTTAATGTAATATCGGGGCGTGGCACACTCTAGCTCTCCACCCACTCAATGGGTCCTTTGCAAGTGCGCCCCCCCCCAAAAAAAAAAAAAAAATTGGACCTCTCTGACCCCACCCCCTGGGTCTGTGTACTCTTGCTCTGAACCCCACCCCCTGGGTCTGTGTACTCTTGCTCTGAACCCCACCCCCTGGGTCTGTGTACTCTTGCTCTGAACCCCACCCCTGGGTCTGTGTACTCTTGCTCTGAACCCCACCCCCTGGGTCTGTGTACTCTTGCTCTGAACCCCACCCCCTGGGTCTGTGTACTCTTGCTCTGAACCCCACCCCCTGGGTCTGTGTACTCTTGCTCTGAACCCCACCCCCTGGGTCTGTGTACTCTTGCTCTGAACCCCACCCCTGGGTCTGTGTACTCTTGCTCTGAACCCCACCCCCTGGGTCTGTGTACTCTTGCTCTGAACCCCACCCCCTGGGTCTGTGTACTCTTGCTCTGAACCCCACCCCCTGGGTCTGTGTACTCTTGCTCTGAACCCCACCCCCTGGGTCTGTGTACTCTTGCTCTGAACCCCACCCCCTGGGTCTGTGTACTCTTGCTCTGAACCCCACCCCCTGGGTCTGTGTACTCTTGCTCTGAACCCCACCCCCTGGGTCTGTGTACTCTTGCTCTGAACCCCACCCCCTGGGTCTGTGTACTCTTGCTCTGAACCCCACCCCCTGGGTCTGTGTACTCTTGCTCTGACCCCACCCCTGGGTCTGTGTACTCTTGCTCTGAACCCCACCCCTGGGTCTGTGTACTCTTGCTCTGAACCCCACCCCCTGGGTCTGTGTACTCTTGCTCTGAACCCCACCCCCTGGGTCTGTGTACTCTTGCTCTGACCCCCTGACTCTCTGACCCCCCCTGGGTCTGTGTACTCTTGCTCTGAACCCCACCCCCTGGGTCTGTGTACTCTTGCTCTGAACCCCACCCCCTGGGTCTGTGTACTCTTGCTCTGAACCCCACCCCCTGGGTCTGTGTACTCTTGCTCTGAACCCCACCCCTGGGTCTGTGTACTCTTGCTCTGAACCCCACCCCCTGGGTCTGTGTACTCTTGCTCTGAACCCACCCCTGGGTCTGTGTACTCTTGCTCTGAACCCACCCCCTGGGTCTGTGTACTCTTGCTCTGAACCCCACCCCCTGGGTCTGTGTACTCTTGCTCTGAACCCCACCCCCTGGGTCTGTGTACTCTTGCTCTGAACCCACCCCCTGGGTCTGTGTACTCTTGCTCTGAACCCCACCCCCTGGGTCTGTGTACTCTTGCTCTGAACCCCACCCCCTGGGTCTGTGTACTCTTGCTCTGAACCCACCCCCTGGGTCTGTGTACTCTTGCTCTGAACCCCACCCCCTGGGTCTGTGTACTCTTGCTCTGAACCCCACCCCCTGGGTCTGTGTACTCTTGCTCTGAACCCCACCCCTGGGTCTGTGTACTCTTGCTCTGAACCCCACCCCCTGGGTCTGTGTACTCTTGCTCTGAACCCCACCCCCTGGGTCTGTGTACTCTTGCTCTGAACCCCACCCCCTGGGTCTGTGTACTCTTGCTCTGACCCCACCCCCTGGGTCTGTGTACTCTTGCTCTGAACCCCACCCCCTGGGTCTGTGTACTCTTGCTCTGAACCCACCCCTGGGTCTGTGTACTCTTGCTCTGAACCCCACCCCCTGGGTCTGTGTACTCTTGCTCTGAACCCCACCCCCTGGGTCTGTGTACTCTTGCTCTGAACCCCACCCCCTGGGTCTGTGTACTCTTGCTCTGAACCCCACCCCTGGGTCTGTGTACTCTTGCTCTGAACCCCACCCCCTGGGTCTGTGTACTCTTGCTCTGAACCCACCCCCTGGGTCTGTGTACTCTTGCTCTGAACCCCACCCCTGGGTCTGTGTACTCTTGCTCTGAACCCCACCCCCTGGGTCTGTGTACTCTTGCTCTGAACCCCACCCCCTGGGTCTGTGTACTCTTGCTCTGAACCCCACCCCCTGGGTCTGTGTACTCTTGCTCTGAACCCCACCCCCTGGGTCTGTGTACTCTTGCTCTGAACCCCACCCCCTGGGTCTGTGTACTCTTGCTCTGAACCCACCCCCTGGGTCTGTGTACTCTTGCTCTGACCCCACCCCCTGGGTCTGTGTACTCTTGCTCTGAACCCCACCCCCTGGGTCTGTGTACTCTTGCTCTGAACCCCACCCCCTGGGTCTGTGTACTCTTGCTCTGAACCCCACCCCCTGGGTCTGTGTACTCTTGCTCTGAACCCCACCCCTGGGTCTGTGTACTCTTGCTCTGAACCCCACCCCCTGGGTCTGTGTACTCTTGCTCTGAACCCCACCCCCTGGGTCTGTGTACTCTTGCTCTGAACCCCACCCCCTGGGTCTGTGTACTCTTGCTCTGAACCCCACCCCCTGGGTCTGTGTACTCTTGCTCTGAACCCCACCCCTGGGTCTGTGTACTCTTGCTCTGAACCCACCCCCTGGGTCTGTGTACTCTTGCTCTGAACCCCACCCCCTGGTCTGTGTACTCTTGCTCTGAACCCACCCCTGGGTCTGTGTACTCTTGCTCTGAACCCCACCCCCTGGGTCTGTGTACTCTTGCTCTGAACCCACCCCCTGGTCTGTGTACTCTTGCTCTGAACCCCACCCCCTGGGTCTGTGTACTCTTGCTCTGAACCCCACCCCCTGGGTCTGTGTACTCTTGCTCTGAACCCCACCCCCTGGGTCTGTGTACTCTTGCTCTGAACCCCACCCCCTGGGTCTGTGTACTCCTTGCTCTGAACCCCACCCCCTGGGTCTGTGTACTCTTGCTCTGAACCCCACCCCCTGGGTCTGTGTACTCTTGCTCTGAACCCCACCCCCTGGGTCTGTGTACTCTTGCTCTGAACCCCACCCCCTGGGTCTGTGTACTCTTGCTCTGAACCCCACCCCCTGGGTCTGTGTACTCTTGCTCTGAACCCCACCCCCTGGGTCTGTGTACTCTTGCTCTGAACCCCACCCCCTGGGTCTGTGTTCGTCTTGCTCGAACCCCACCCCCTGGGTCTGTGTACTCTTGCTCTGAACCCCACCCCCTGGGTCTGTGTACTCTGCTCTGAACCCACCCCCTGGTCTGTGTACTTTGCTCTGACCCCCCCCTGGTCTGTGTACTCTTGCTCTGAACCACCCTGGTCTGGTACTTGCTCTGAACCCCACCCTGGTCTGTGTACTCTTGCTCTGAACCCACCCCTGGGTCTGTGTACTCTTGCTCTGAACCCCACCCCCTGGGTCTGTGTACTCTTGCTCTGAACCCCACCCCCTGGGTCTGTGTACCTTGCTCTGACCCACCCCCTGGTCTTCTCTGAACCCCACCCCCTGGGTCTGTG